>NC_060176.1:53346201-53491201 GCF_021184085.1 Oncorhynchus gorbuscha
GTCTCATGACTGTGTACAGTGTCCTCTGTAATTATAGGGACAGTGAAGCACGTTTTCTTCTTTTGGCTCTATAATCCAAAAGTTTGGATTTGACATCAAACAATGACTGAGGTTAAATTGCAGACTTTTTATCCACATCGGGTGAACCGTTTAGAAATGACAGCACGTTTTGTATGTTTTAGGGGGGCAAAAGTATAGGGACAAATTCACTTACAGTACCAGTCAAAAGTCTACAGTCTACATGGTAGAATAATAGTAAAGACATCAAAACAATGAAATAGCACATGGAATCATGTAGTAACCAAAAAAGTGTTAAACAAATCAAAATATATTTGAGATTCTTCAAAATAGCCACCCTTTGCCTTGATGACAGCTTTGAACGATCTTGGCATTCTCTCAACCAGCTTCATGAGGTAGTCACCTGAAATGCATTTCAATTAACAGGTGTGCCTTGTTAAAAGTTAATTTGTGGAATGTTTCCTTAATACGTTTGAGCCAATCAATTAGGTTGTGACAAGGTAGGGGTGGTATACAGAAGATAGCCCTATTTGGTAGAAGACCAAGTCCATATTATGGCAAGAACAGCTCAAATAAGCAAAGAGAAATGACAGTCCATCATTACTTTAGGACATGAAGATCAGTCAATCCTGAAAATGTCAAGAACTTTTAAATTTTCTTCAAGTGCAGTCACATAAACCATCAAGCTCTATGATGAAACTGCCGCTCATGAGGACCGCCACAGGAAAGGAAGACCCATAGTTAACTCTGCTGCAGAGAATACGTTCATTAGAGTTACCAGCCTCAGAAATTGCAGCCCAAATAAATGCTTCAGAGTTCAAGTAACAGACACATCTCAACATCAATTGTTCAGAGACTACATGAATCAGGCCTTCATGGTCGAATTGCTGCAAAGAAACCACTACCAAAGGACACCAATAATAAGAAGAGACATGCTTGGGTCAAGAAACACAAGCAATGGACATTAGACCGTTGGAAATCTGTCCTTTGGTCTGATGAGTCCAAATTGTATATTTTGGGTTCCAACCGCCGTGTCTTTGTGAGACAGAGAGTAGGTGAACGGATGATCTCAGCATGTGTGGTTCCCACCGTGAAGCATGGAGGAAGAGGTGTGATGGTATGGGGATGCTTTGCTGGTGACACTGTCGGTGATTGATTTATTTTGAATTAAAGGCACACTTAACAAGCATGGCTACCACAGCATTCTGCAGCAATACGCCATCCCATCTGGTTTGCGCTTAGTGGGACAATCATTTGTTTTTTAACGGGATAATGACCCAACAGATATCCAGGCTGTGTAAGGGCTATTTTACCAAGAAGGAGAGTGATGGAGTGCTGCATCAGATGACCTGGCCTCCACAATCACTCCACCTCAACCCAATTGAGATGGTTTGGGATGAGTTGGACAGCAGAGTGAAGGAAAAGCAGCCAACAAGTGCTCAGCATTATGTGGGAACTCCTTCAAGACTGTTGGAAAAGCATTCCAGGTGAAGCTGGTTGAGAGAATTCCAAGAGTGTGAAAAAGCTGTCAACAAGGCAAAGGGTGGCTACTTTGAAGAAATATTTTGATTTGTTTAACACTCTTGGTTATTACATGATTCCAAAATATAAAAAAACTCTTGAATGAGTAGGTGTGTCCAAACTTTTGACTGGTACTGTGTACGTATATTAAAGTAGAAAAAGTTACGTATTTGGTCCCATATTCATAGCATGCAATGATTACATCAGGCTTGTGACTCTACACATTTGTTGGATGCATTTGCTGTTTATTTTGGTTCAGTTTATTTTCTGCCCAATTAGAAATGAATGGTAAATAATGTATTGTGTCATTTTGGAGTCACTTTTATTGTAAATGAGTATATAATATATTTCAAAACCCTTCTACATGAATGAGGATGAACCATGCTTGCAGATAATCCTGAATGAATCGTGAATAATAATGAGTGAGAAATATACAGATGCACAAATATCATACCCCCCCCCCCCCAAAACGCTAGTCTCCCCTGTTATTGTAATGGTGAGAGGTATGATATTTTGTGCGTCTAACTTTCTCACTCATCATTATTCACCCGATATGGATGGAAATACACAAAAATGAGAGTTGCCAGTCCGTACTAACCTCATAGTCCATGTAGGATTTCAAATCCACAACTTTTGGAGTATAGAGCCAAAAGATGCTTCACTGTCCCGATAATTACAGAGGACACTGTATATATGTTTATAGGTGGGAACACCGGGATCTCTCTGTAGGTCAGGCCTCTGAAACCCAGGCAACCTCAGCATCACCTCTGTCCTCCCATTCCCTCCCAGTCACTCACTAAACCATAGATGGAGTCCAGTGTGAAAATGAATCTAACGACCCCTGTGACAGATGCATAAACTGTGCCCATGGGTCTCTAAGGCCCTGATAAATGAGAGATGAATAGATCCCATAGATGGGATTGATACATATCCTATAACATGAAGCCGTGTTGTCCATTTGAAGTATACAGATTATCCTCTTGTTTGTTTATTGTAATCCAAGTGAGATTTAAGTACAGACTGAGTCTCAGCCTCTCTCTCTCTGCCACCCCTGTGTTATCAGGCCAGGTCTCTGCAGGTTGGACTGACCTTGTTTATAAATGACTCAAAATAAGAACCAGAATATCAACCACAATACATGTTGCCTTGTTACGGTGTTGTCACTCTTTCTCTGACTGCATTTCATCCACTCCACTCCATCTCTCGATTTATATCTCAATGTTCTCTCCTTTTTTGGCCTTTCCCCTCTCTCCCCAGGTGCCATTCACCTGCAGTTCCACTCCAGTGGGAACCATTATGTTTGGAGGAAGGTAACCTCTACCGTGCACAACATCATCGTGGGCAAGCTGTGGATTGACCAGGTCTGTCTCCTAACTACATCATGGCTCTTCTCCCTCCTCCTCCCATGTTCTTACCTGTCCATGTCTCTCTCCTACTCTCCTCTTGTGTCCTCATTGTCTGATTCAGTCAATATCCATGTGTCCTGTATGTCAGCCCTCCATGTGTATCATCTATCATCTAATGTTTCCTATGTTCATCCTGTAGCTGTTTGTAATGTAATCCAGGCTGGTGGAGTGAGTGTTGTGTGGAGGCAGAGGTCAATGGCAACAGAAACTAACAGAACAGCACACGAATAAGCCTGTTTGTGGTCTCTGGTGGTTTCTCTGCCTTTCATTTCTAGTAACACCCTCCCCTCTCTCTGTGATGACTCAATTACAGTCTGTAGCTGTCTGTCTGTTGGTCTGTCACGTCATCTGTCTGTAGTACTACTTGGTACTATGTACCAGCCCCTCACTGGAATGGGGGGAGGAGGAGGAAGACAGGGGTCAGGGAATAAACTCAAGCGAGCATATGATTTTTGGCACACTCACAAACACCCTCTCAGCAGTCCCTAAAGCACACCTTAGTGTCATTTATATAGAGCTTCCTAGTAGAATCTCATTACATCCCTGAGAGGGATGAATGTAAAGATACTGTTCTGATACAGCTGTGGAATGTTCTGATGACTCATCTGTTGTTTCGGATTTGAATTGATGCTAACCAGAAATTCTCCCTCCTATTCCACCCGCCTCTTTTCTCTTCCATCCCATTCTACCCTCCCTTTTCCCTCTGTCTCTCTCTCTGTCTCTCTCTCTCTGTCTCTCGGCAGTCAGGGGACATTGAGATAGTCAACCACAGGACCAAGGAGACATGCCAGCTCAAGTTCTCCCCCTACAGCTATTTCTCCAGGGAAGTCCCACGCAAGGTACATGTCACCACCATCACAACCCTCTAATCAGCACTGGCTGAAACCTGACCGTGGCATGATGAGCTCATAGGCTCGGCTGTCACACTGTTGTGTGCTGCCCCCTGCTGGATAATGCAAGTGAATGGACTATTTCAAAATAGTTGTTAATAATTAACTATAGTGAGGGATATTGTATTAACTTCTACAAACGGAATGATACATTTTCTGTGTGTGTGTGTGTGTGTGTGTGTGTGTGTGTGTGTGTGTGTGTGTGTGTGTGTGTGTGTGTGTGTGTGTGTGTGTGTGTGTGTGTGTGTGTGTGTGTGTGTGTGTGTGTGTGTGTGTGTGTGTGTGTGTGTGTTGTCCAGGTGACAGGGGTGGTGTCAGACGGTGGAGGGCAGGCCCACTACATCCTGTCTGGCACGTGGGACGATAAGATCGAGAGCTCCAAGATCGTCCAGAGCAGCAAAGGGGGCAGCGGCTCCGAGGGCAAGCAGAAGACAGTTTACCAGACCCTGTCCCCCAAACTACTGTGGAAGAAATACCCTCTCCCGTAAGCACTGCCCAGCCTGCCCAGCCTCACGCAGTAAAACACTACAGCAGATAACACAGTTCACCATCTAATCCAACAACACAACAAGGATTACTACGTTATAGAGCACAGATCAACCTAACCGCTCTCCTCTATCTCCCACCCACCTCCTCTCTTTTCTCTCTCTCTCGGTTAGGGATAACGCTGAGAACATGTACTTCTTCTCCTCGCTGGCACTGACGCTGAATGAGCCGGAGGATGGGGTGGGGCTGACGGACAGCCGGCTGAGACCGGACCAGAGGCTGATGGAGGCGGGGAGATGGGACGAGGCCAACTCTGAGAAACAGAGACTAGAGGAGAAACAGAGAGCTGTGAGGAGGAGGAGAGAGGCAGAGGCCACAGATGCACTTGATGACGGTAAGACAGTGAGAGAGGGAGGGAGGGCAGGGTGGAGAGAGGGAGGGAGGGCAGGGTGGAGAGAGGGAGGGAGGGCAGGGTGGAGAGAGGGAGGGAGGGCAGGGTGGAGAGAGGGAGGGAGGGCAGGGTGGAGGGAGGGCAGGGTGGAGAGAGGGAGGGAGGGCAGGGTGAAGAGGGAGAGAGAGGCAGTGGAGAGTTGACAGAGAGAACAACTGAGAGAGAAAGGAGCAGGGTAGAAAGGGAAATGCCTTTATTAAGTCCAATAACTTTGAATCATTCCTCCCGTCCCCTGACCTTGATGTAAATGCTATGACAAAAGCAGTATTACCTGGAGTGAGACAGATGAGAATTGAAAGTGAAGAGCTAATGGAGGCTACTGGGGGGTGTACAGAGAGGAAACAGCAGAGCAGACACTTGTCATCCTGGTCACATTGTTAATGTCCCGTGCTCTGTGTAGCTGCGGGACCTAGGCTTGGCTGTATTTTGATGTACCCATGACACATCTCTCTTTTCCTCCCTCTGTTGGTGGTCAGAGTGTGATTATGATGACTCTGGTGAGTGGGGGTTGCCTTGTGTCCCCCCCCCCTGTTGTGCATCACCTTCTCCCCCACACCCCCATATTTTTTTGTGTTGACCCTCTCCACTGTGGCCTGCCAATGGCAGCGTTCCAGGTTGTCTTTGTGTCTGAGATTACTATATCATATTAATGTGGCCCAGAGACCTTAAACACTTCTCCAGATGTTTCACGTGTCTGGATCATCTAGGTCTGTGCAGCACCACTGCAGACAACCTGGAACTGGAAGGGATCCTTTATGAGGTCTGCATGCTGACTGACTCCCTAGTACCCACTCTTCCAGACTATGACTCAGGAAAAAGCAGCTCAATCTTTTTCCTGCTGCCATGCGCCTCTTTCATTCAGACTTGACTTGGCCCTCATACTGCTGTACTGTTTCTGAGCCAGAGAAACAGACATAGAGGCGTGTGTAATGTGTGGGAGTGACCTGACAGTAGCCCACTGTATAAGTGACGCTTGTGTCTCTTCCCCCAGGTCGGGAGTACGAGGGCTTCCAGCCACAGTGGTTCCACAAGAGGACGAACGCCATCACTGGAGAGACAAACTTTGTGTACAAGGGGGGATACTGGGAGGCTAAGGACAGTCAGGACTGGAATATGTGCACTGAAATCTTCTAAGCCTCGACCAGACATCCTACCCCCTCACTGGACTCACCCAGGCCCAGGAGACTGCTCTACCGCTGGGTCTGGGTGTTGACCTCTGTGTGCAACTGTGTACGTCTCACACACTCACAATACAGTTTACCTCCCCACGGACACACACACTTCATCTGTTTTACAGAGTCAAAGGAGACAAGGGGCCTTCTATAGGTCCTCCCTGACAACATAGCACTGAGCTGTATGGGGATGTGAGAGAGAGGAGAGATTGAATACCATAGAAAATGGACCCAATAGAGATGTCCAAAATAATCAGGTGCGCCACACATGCTACCCACAATGCACTATTCCTCTGCTCAGCACATCGTTTTTTCTAGGTTTTAATGATTGAATAGCAACCCATCTAAATCAGTTCTCCTCTCCTCCACTGTAGACTGGGATGGGATGAAGTCTATCCTCTCTAACAGACAGACCGACAAACAAAAAGAAGGCCACAGAAGTTTATAGAAAGACGGTATACTTTAAAAGGATGGACATTTATTTTGATTAGTAACTGGTATCGGAAAGGGCAGGTAGGCACAGACTCCAACGCTTGAATTAGTTTGTCATCTATGTCCGTCTGCCTGGTAAAGAACTTAAGTTCGCTCTTCTTTTCTCCGTTGCAGGAGGAACCAGGTTTAGGCCTACGTATGACCATATAGCGCTCAGACCGTAACCAACGTGGTTTGACAACCAGAGTACTTTTCCAAACACAAACTGGGTACCTCCCAAACACAGTCACACTTCCACTCCACTGGTAATTGAAACTTTGTCTATTGAGGTAAATAAGCACTTTTCTTTGTGGGTTTCCACAGCTTAATGCGTATCCGTGTTGATGTTGAGGAGACTCCAGCCTGGGCACTGTACACTCACCCAGTCCTTTGGTGCTTTACCATAGAAACACATACACTTCTATTGTGCAGTGAGTCATTTAAAGGATATAAATGGCATTGTAGCTAGAACCTGCACACCAATTACTTGTCCCAAAAACAGATCCATCATCCCACACATGAATATCTAGGCAGAGTGTGAATTCTACACCCCAGAGTATAGTTCTACAGCCTATATGACAGATCAGAGCCTGCTCTGGACCTGTAATTGTATTCCTACAGAACTGGCTGATGTTGCTATAGCACTGAAGGAGGCCCATGGTGGCTACTGACAGCATATTGGCATCTTACCACAGACAGACAGCATGCTCCTCAGGCCTCCCATAGCATACCACTGTTCAGCCAGGGAGGGCTGCTAGTGAAGACACTGGCTCCCAGGCACTGACCCAGGTTCACCTGAGCATAAACCTAGTCCTAATTCCTAGTGTTGAAGAGCTGTGGACAGGCTGATCTGGGATCAGCTGGTGAAGGCACTGTCAGTCTTTTTGCCTTTAAGAACTGATTTGTGCACTACATGTCTTAGGTGACAGGATTCTTGACAAAGTGTTAGTATATTTTGTAATTACTGTTAGGAATGTAGTATTTGGGCTGGAAGTATTGTACCTACTGTCTGGCCTTTTGTGTGAATATTTTGTGATAACAAGATAATAACAAGACAATAATATGATTATAAAACAGTTCTAATAATAATCAGAAAAATAAGTCATGTTTATAGTTGAAATCTGAAGTTTTAATGAAGATGTACTGTTACTGTTACTCTTTTTAATTTAAATTGATCCAGCCAGTTAGAAGTTGATTCTATAACTACCGCCCACGGTTTGGTTGCAGATTTAATGTTTTGTATTAATAGAGACTTACTCTCACACTGAAAATTATTTTTATACAAAGTTGTTGATATTGACATATTGTTTACTTGGTTTAGATGTGCAGTTCACAAACAAGCAACCACATCTGACAGTGCCCCTGATGTGGCCCATATGGTTTCTGAGGTCAGTTGTTACAGAGATCTGGTATGTGCTCTGGAAGGAAGTGGAAGACACACAGAATACCATCCTCAGCCCAACATATCTGTCTGGAGGGCTAGAGGGGTTGCTGGGGGTGCATACCAACTAGAAAATACTCATCAAGCAACTGCTGAATGTAATGTGAACCAGGAAAATGTGAAAGTTTAAACTGTGAGATAATAATTATCCCCCAATCACTTTCATGCTCCCAACTGCTTTTCATTTGAACTCAACCGGAAACCTATAATATAAAGGCTCAACGGGGCAGAGAATGAGGTTTTTACAATAAGCACATTCTGACCAGGCACTTACTCTCTTTAACCCCGTCAACAACAGCCATCTGTTTTCTGCACTATTTATGTTTGGTTCCAGTTGATCTACTTTGTACCCATGGCCTTTCAGCAGACACACAGGCACGTATACATTAGTCACATAACCATAACACATAACACACTCACACATCTATAAGTACTGACCACATTGGCAAGAACAGTACATTATTAGTGGAAGAAATCAAGTGGGTACAGCAGGATGACATGGTTCCCCACATTGGAATGAATTCTCACTATTCTGGACCCAATCACAGTAAGGGGTTTTATATATTGTAAATGTGTCATTGTATAGACAATACTACGACGTCATGTACAGTATAACTGGGCGAGAAACAGTATTGAAATGTGGGGAAGAAAGAGTATGATGTGCAGGGCAAGTATAACTTTTTTCTCAATTATCAACTCCATATAGATTTAGTTTACTATATTGGGTTTGAAATAGAATGAGTTTTATATATGAATATACATATATTATATTTTGAATGATGATAAACACATCATACATTTTAATCATTTATTTTGAATATCCAAATGACGTGACCTCAAAGATGGGTGGGTGTGGGTTGCTAGGCGCCCCAGCCAGGGCCTGTGTAAGAGACTGATTAGTAGCAATAGTGGTGATGTTTAGATTATTTATTCATTCATGACACTTGTTGGGGTAAAGAAGATGTTCATCTCTGCTCTGTGCAGAAAGGAAAAACTGAACAACCAAAGCATCTGTGCAGTGACTCTTTACCTGCCTTCCTAATGACATCATCTTTTTCATTTTACCAACACTTAATCCAGTATGGTTTGATTTACCCAACAACACTTAATTCAGTATGGTTTGATTTACCCAACAACACTTAATTCAGTATGGTTTGATTTACCCAACAACACTTAATTCAGTATGGTTTGATTTACCCAACAACACTTAATTCAGTATGGTTTGATTTACCCAACAACACTTAATTCAGTATGGTTTGATTTACCCAACAACACTTAATTCAGTATGGTTTGATTTACCCAACAACACTTAATCCAGTATGGTTTGATTTACCCAACAACACTTAATTCAGTATGGTTTGATTTACCCAACAACACTTAATTCAGTATGGTTTGATTTACCCAACAACACTTAATTCAGTATGGTTTGATTTACCCAACAACACTTAATTCAGTATGGTTTGATTTACCCAACAACACTTAATTCAGTATGGTTTGATTTACCCAACAACACTTAATTCAGTATGGTTTGATTTACCCAACAACACTTAATCCAGTATGGTTTGATTTACCCAACAACACTTAATTCAGTATGGTTTGATTTACCCAACAACACTTAATTCAGTATGGTTTGATTTACCCAACAACACTTAATCCAGTATGGTTTGATTTACCCAACAACATTTAATTCAGTATGGTTTGATTTACCCAACAACACTTAATTCAGTATAGTTTGATATACCCAACAACACTTAATTCAGTATGGTTTGATTTACCCAACAACACTTTTTCAATATTTTTATTTTTTAATTTGAACCTTTATTTAACTAGGCAAGACAGTTAAGAACAAATTATTATTTACCATGACGGCCTACACTGGCCAAACCCAGACGACACTGGGCCAAATGTGCACCGCCCTATGGGACTCCCAATCACAGCCTGGAATCAAACCAGGGTGTCTGTAGTGACGCCTCTTGCACTGAGATGCAGTGCCTTAGACCACTGCGACACTCAGGAGCCAAAATCCAGTATGGTTTGATTTACCCAACAACACTTAATCCAGTATGGTTTGATTTACCCAACAACACTTAATCCAGTATGGTTTGATTTACCCAACAACACTTAATCTAGTATGGTTTGATTTACCCAACAACACTTAATCCAGTATGGTTTGATTTACCCAACAACATTTAATCCAGTATGGTTTGATTTACCCAACAACACTTAATCCAGTATGGTTTGATTTACCCAACAACACTTAATCCAGTATGGTTTGATTTACCCAACAACACTTAATCCAGTATGGTTTGATTTACCCAACAACACTTAATCCAGTATGGTTTGATTTACCCAACAACACTTAATCCAGTATGGTTTGATTTAGCTTTAATATCTATGCTTTGTTTTTATCTTTTCTTTTTTTCTCAACATGGGTGCCATTGTCTTTCATTTACATACTGTATTCATATATGCACAATAAGAAGTGTGTGTATCACATATATACATGTGTCTTTTGTTTTGTGCTGCTCTGAGGCAGGACTATAGTAATGAAGACCTGGTCATACCTGGTCTGAATTCAACCCTGCTGCACAGTGGACTCTGTGCTGTTTGGACTCGTTCTAATACAGTAAGAGCCTGTGTGACCCGTATCACTACTAAGGACCTGGTACTGAAGGAGTGGGTGGAAGGACGGAGGTGAGCGGGGTCTGGCCTTACCATACTCACTTCAACCTCACTGACACACGCTCATATTCCACACATATTCCACACACACTATCTCACACATATGCATCTCTGTTCAGGTGTAACTGCAACCGGGGTTGGTCTTTTATAATTGTGTTTTTTTTCTCCCTTAATTTATACACATGTAACATTGTCTTCAAAAGAAAGACACAATGACAAACATGAGATAATAAAAGTGTTTCTGTTGAAACTGGATGTGCGTCTGTTCAATGTTAGCTTTGTGTAGTTTAGCATTACGGAGTGATTGACATTTTAAGGTGATAACGCTTTAGCGGAGACCGCATCCACGGTCAACACTGCACATATCGGCTCAATCGGATATTTATCGCGGGATCTGTAAACTTCTGCTTTAAAGATTGAATTGAGCCCTTAGGTTACTTAGCCGTAATAAACGTGCAGCTAGCTGTTCAAACTACAGTTCTGATAGCCGAGGAATGAAAGAATGTAGCTTAAAACACTCCAATGAGGCCTTTGCAGAGCAGTGGCGCTCTGACTCCCGCTGTTTTCACCGGAGGGGGAAGCTTGCTGTGATGTGCGCTCGCCTGGTCGCTCAGTTTGAACAGTTATTATACGGTTTGAACCGCTTGGCTTAGACCCGGGTGGGGGAGCACTGTTTGAAGGTTGCTTGGAAACCCAAGCAATGCTCCTGTCAATCAAGTCAAGCTGGAAAGGAGTCTACGAACTTTGTTTCATACCATTCAGAAAGTAAGTGTTGAATTTATGGTTAAATTTAAACAATGAGAAGGAACCATTTACGCTGCTTATGTTTTAAAAATATGGGCTACCTGGCTGTGTAATGTAAATGTGAAATGTAAAGCTATCGAGAAATGTTGTATATGTCACATTACAGTCTTATTTGCGCACTATGCACACTGTTCAACCAAATGCACATATGCATGGACTTTTCATTAGAGTGCATGAATTCTAATGGAACCACCATCAAATCAACTCAGAGCTGGATGCTTTATCAGATGTGTTTTTTTTACATTCTTGAAACATTGGAATTTGTAATGCTGTTTCCAAATTGTAAGCCTACAGGACAGCTTTCCTACTCGGTCAGTGGAAGGAATTCCACAATCACTGTAAACTACAAAGTGTATGTTTACATGTGAGCTGGCCATAGTGCCACCAGAATGTATTGGCTTCTTTGTGAAAGGAAGCTCAGCAGCCTTAAGGCCCCCAGTCTAAGGCTCTGGGTTTCCAGAGCAACCCATGACCAACGACAACCCCCACTCACCACCACCGACATCACTTTGCTATTAGGTATTCGAGAATGTTGTGTCTATATTTCTGAGTGTGTTTTACAGGAAATGGCCGATGGCAGTTTTGAAGGGGCAGAAAGAGACGCTGCAGAAGACACAGATGAGCTTCTTTACACTGGTCAGATAATGTCCTATCTGGGACTATAGAGACTTCAGACTGAATTCCTCTACCTGTCTTTGTTCCTACTCATTCTCATTCCTTCTCTTCTCTCTGGACTAAACCGTTTCCT
Organism: Oncorhynchus gorbuscha; assembly: GCF_021184085.1. NCBI lineage: Eukaryota > Metazoa > Chordata > Actinopteri > Salmoniformes > Salmonidae > Oncorhynchus > Oncorhynchus gorbuscha. The sequence continues at coordinate 53,358,292 of NC_060176.1, forward strand.
GTTCCCTATATACCCTCTGCTCACTCAGGCCTGGATGAAGACAGCAATGCCCCTCTGCCACAGGATCACTGTGACCTCCTCCTAGATGCCATCGATGCCCAGCTGAGCCGCCTGCAGGTCAGTGTGCTGCAGCCATCCTTAGAGTTTTACAGGGTTCCAGACTCGTAATTGTATTTTTGTTTAGTTTGTCTTAAAGGCAGAGTGCAGTCAAAAATGTGATTTTCCTGTGTTTCCACACTATGAGGTTGGAATAATATTGTGAAATTGTGAAAAATTATGACAATGCCTTTTTAGTGTAACAACTGTTTGAAAAGCCTGCCTGAAATTTCAGCCAGTTTTGGATAAATGACAATAGACACAATGAGGAAGAGAGTTCCAAACCTCTTAGCCCAACAGCTAGTTTTCAGTTTTCCCCTTCCCACTCAGACCACTCCTAGACAGTCCTAGCAAAATTCTTGCTTGAGAAATTGCTCTGCTAAGAAGACATTTTTGTACATTTTTTTACCATTTGTATTGAAATCACTCACAATAGGGTGCTGAATAGTTACCCATAAATGATTTGATATTGAGATAAAAACATCTGCATTGGACCATTAAAAGTTGTACCATTATGAGTAGCTAAATGTTCACAGGTGCAGAGCCATAGCAATGGCATTGAAGGTATCTCCAGAAAACATGATTGCCTCAATACAGGTATGTTGTTGTATGTAGTTTAATTTACTACATCACATCTTGAGTGATACTTTTTGTCAAATAGTAACTCTCTAGTATTTTAATATCTCTATTGCTCTCATACTCTGTTTATTATAGCTCATCTTAGCAGTAGCCAGTCTGTGAGCAGGGATACAGGACTGGGAAGTACCATCCCCACTAACGACACCCCCATCTCTTGTCTTGACGTGGTACGCTCTGAGACCAGGGACCTATCTTCAGGTGAGAATGTTACATGCAGTGTCCTCTGCAACTTGTCCCAATCCAGTCTTTACAGCCATTGTAACTTGATCCCTTTTAGAGTGTGAGGATTCTGGAATGATCAATAATCATTTGCCAGAACTGAGCAACCAATACCATATCATTACCATTAAGGAGAGAACCCTCAGAAAAAGGACTACTGGATATTAGAACTCACTGTCCTTTACAGAGACTCTTCTACTCTGACCCTCACCTTACCCACATCACATGACCCAGCCTCTCTCCCCTTCACTGACCTGGACCTTGGTTTAGCCTGGATGTCTCTCACCCCTCTCCCCTCTGCTCTCCCCCCAGAGAAGAGCTCAGGAGAACGGGTGGACCCTGCCGATCAGGAGGAAGAGGAGCAGAGGACAGTTGAAGTGATGACAGAGGAAGAGGAGGGTGTAGAGTCCCGGAAGGAGCAGTGTCACTGGAGGTTGGAGAGGCTGTTGGGGACTTATGCCTGTGGAGGAGGGTTAGCAGGAGAGCTGTGCTCCCCTCCAGAAAGTATCTGCACAGAGGACTTTGCCATGCGCTTCAGGGAGGAGATGGTGGTGAGGCTGCCAGACAGGACCAAACAAAGACTGGCCAGAGACTGGAGTAGGAACCTGGGACAGTCCTTTGGAGAGGAAGAGGCTGAAAGGACAGCATCAAAGCAAGCAGGTGGTCTCACTGCTACTGGGGGAGAGGTTGTGGATAGAGGCATGGGTTATACAGAGCTTCCCCATCACATGGACAAGCAAGGCCAGGAGAGCCAGACTCATCACAGGCATGGAGAGAGGAGAACTAACTGGAGTGGAAACCTAGGTGCCAGTGGGAGCCACACAAGAGCACCACAGAGGCTTAGTGGTCTTAGCAGGAGTGAATGCTGTCTTCACTCTCTAGTGACTCCACCAGGGGGTGATAGACAGCTGTCAGTAGAGACATGTTCACAGTCCTTTGGGTTACCCCAGCCTGCCACAGGTGAGAGGGCTGACATCCTCCTGCGGTGGGCCTAGTGTCAGAGTTGGCGGTAGTCATCAGAGGGGAAAGGGGACAGTACTCATAGAAGTTAGTCTTATACTGTAAGGCCTCTCACTTATTATGTTCCTGCATTATAATACTGATGCTTCTGTCTGTTTCCACTGGTTCCTGTGTCAGTGCCTGGTCCGCCCAGCACTAGCAGTGTTCGTACAGGGGTTCTCATTGAGGCCTGTTCCAGTCTGGAGCCTGAGGGAACCAAGGAGAACAGGCACCATGCTGCTAGAACCACCACCAGACACCTGGCAGGTACTCTACCACACAGAACATCTACTAGCTAACATCTACTAACATCTTTTAGCTCATACGCTCTTCCCTATGAATTAGCATGGCTTCATGTTACGGATATTTGAAGCAAAAAAAGTCAGCTGTCTCTAACAGTAACTGCAGCCTCTTCGTGTCTCCCCCAGGAGTGCCTGTGTGGAATTTTGACACAGTGACCATAGACAGTGACCTGGACTCAGTACGCACAGAGAAGGTCTGGCAACACGTCCACAGCAGGCCAGGTGAAAGGCAGGAGCTAGGGGCTATGATCACCATTCAGAAGGAAAATTAAGTAGTTCACATTATTAAGATCTGTCTTACGTCACCATAGGATACCTGTCAGCCATTCGGTCTGTCAGCCACGTGGATGGTCTCGACACTGACCAGAGTGACTATGACACACCCACTCTGGAGCCAAGGAATCTCAAGTTTACTCCAGGTAAAACTTTCAGGACTAGGCGTGATTATTGAATGATATTATGCCACTAACTACACTATAACCAAATGTGAAAGTATATTTCTTTGTTTGTTTGTCCTGTGCTTGTGAAGCACTGATAGCTAGCAATGGAAATGTGACCAGTGACAGTCTACCTCTTCGTAAAGCACACAAAAGCAGAAGAGACACTCACAGGTAGCCTTCACTGAATCAACAAATTGATGTGACGTCAGTCTGCAATACAATCTGACGAGCCATTCTTTGTTTCATATCCTTCACTATTGTATCTGTCGTCAGGTGTGGGCTCTCTGTGGATGACGATGATGAGGACACAGATGAGGGCTGTGTCCGCTGGAGGAGGAGACGTAGGCCTGACAAGGACACAGGGGGACATGTGTGTACGGTGAGAGCATAACTCCTGTGGCAGACAGTGAGGCTTTATGTCCATTGACTCTTAGTTATGGGGAAAGCCATCTGTTGATTGATATGCTTGTTAACACTTGTTCGCTCCATGTGAGCAGTTATTCTCCAGCTGAGGTGTGTAAAAACAGGCCTCCTGATACTGTCTCTCAAACCCCTGACTCCACTCAGCAGAGGCCTGGGGGTCGTCTGGAGGAGGTGAGGTCAGACTGGCTACAGATGGAGGAGGAGCTGGCGACCCTCAGACAGGTGAGATTCTACTCACTCTACTCACCTCTCCTGATATTTCCTGCATTCAAGTATTATGCTAAGGATATGTGAGTTTTGTGTCTTGTTGTCTGTGTGTAGTTATCTTTGTTTGTGTTTTAGGACTGTGAGAAGGAGGAGAAGAGGCTGAGGATGAAGAGAGCTCAGCTGTGTGAGACTGAACTGTCCCTCACTGACCTTCTTCAGAAAAGAAAAGTACAAGACAATACCTTCCATATTGTGACTAGTTCTTTGTCCCGTGAATCCATGACAACGGCTAACACTGAGATGTGCTGTGTTCTGTGTCCCAGCATGCCATGCAGGAGTGGGAGCAGCTGCGTGCGGGGGCAGAGCAGATGGAAAGGGAGGGGAGGAGTCTGGAGGCCAGCCTGAGAGACAGCAAGGCAGAAGCAGACAGCACCAGGTATCCACATACTTAACCCTGTTACTGCACTGTATCTCTTTAAACAGAATACAGTTTGCCAAAACAATACTATTAGGAAGAGCTTGTACTGTCTACAATTCCTATTCTATACTCACCTCTATAATGTTCATTGCTGATTAGGCTGTATTCACAGTGATGTATTGAGTGTATTGTAGTTCTCAGCTGTGCCGGCTACAGAGGCAGAGGGACTCCTGTTTGCAGGAGGTCAGGGATCTGAAGGAGGAGCTGGCTGCTCTATGTAAACACAGAACTGCCTTAATGGATGGGACCTGCATGGACAGGGTAACACATGCTTTTTCTAGCCCGCTTGACACCCCCTCCCCCTCTCTATTACATTCAAATGATTTAATTATTACCATTTCATGCCCTCTCCCTCCTACCTCCTCCCCCACTGTCTCAGAGAGTGACCAGTGTCAGTATGTCTGTCCTTGAGAGAGAGGAGTTGGACAGACAGCTGAACAGTGCCAAGACAGAGCTGTTTTCCGAGCAGCGGTGCTCTAGACTCAAACTGGACTCTATGCAAGAGGTACAGCATTAGACTGGTGCTCAGAACATATTACAGGGATAGTCACTGCTTTGAATGCGTTTCAATTAGTCTCTCTGCATGTGTGTCAGAAGTTGGACGAAGCTCACGAGGAGCTCCAGCATGTAACAGAGGAGGAGAAGTTACTGAGGGATAGGTGTGCATGTCTGGAGGAGAAACACAGGCTGAAACAGGAGGAGGAGGAGGTACCATCTACACCTGTCTACCTTATTATTACCCTTTATCATAACCACACCTCTGACCCTCTATCTGTATCAACATCTCACAGTCCACCGTTCTCTCCCATCCTCTGTCTCGCAGGCAGTGGAGGTGCAGGTTTGTGAGCTACAGAAAGAGCTGGGGGAGAGTGAGAGCAGGGTGGAGAGGATAGTAGCCCAGAAGGAGCTGCAGCTGCTGGGGTTCCAGGAGGAGAGGAGTGCCTTGCAGGCAGAGAGAGATGGGCTCCAGGGGGAGCTCCGCAGCCTGAGGAAGCTGCACAGCATCTCCCTGAGAGAGACCCAGGAGCAGGCACTCACGCAGACGGTGTGTGGGCTGGGTAGTCCTTAGTGCACAGTGTCGATGGATGAGTCAGCTTGACTGTGCGTGTGAATGTCCGAATTCCATCTTATAACAGCTCTCACCCATTATAAATGTGGGTAACTCACAGTGTGCATGATAGCGTGAAAGCATATGTAGTTAAATGTGTATGTGTGCAGTATGTAAGGGGTGGTTTTGTTTGTCTCCGTTAGCAGCGGGAGCTGGAGCAGCTGAAGAAAGAGTTGGCTTTGTCTCATGAGAAACACATCCAGCAGGTGAGAGGCTCCGTCAACTGGGTTTATTTAACATTAGCAAAGATCCCCATATTTCCTTTGTGTTCTATCAGAGTCAAGCATTTATGTTGTTCTTGCTGCTGTGTGTCCAGGCTCATATTCAAGCTGAAGAAGAGAAAACAGTTTCTCTCAGAGAACAGGCCCTGTCTCACACACAGCACATTGAGTCCATACAGAGCTGCATCCAGGTCTGTATCTCAGGCTGTCCTGTCCTCTGAAAGAATCACACCATACTGTTCCTGGGTCAGTTTCACAGTTTCCTTTGCAGATGAAGGAGGAGGAGTGGTGGAAGCTGAGGGGGGCTCTTAAGGAGCAGAAGGAGGTGATGAGGAGGCGAGAGGACGAGCTGTGTGCGGAAGCTCAGGAGATGGTATATACTCCTACTTCCTCTGTCTCCTTTTCTGTCAGATGTAATGTAAAACAAATTTGATAACAGTACCTGTTCTCTACCTTAGATGCACGGCACCATAGAGCGTGAGAGGAAGAAATGGGCGGCAGAGAAAGAAGCGGCTCTGCAGTTGCAGTGTGGGATATTGGAGGAGCAAGGCCGGGAGGCTCTGGAGAGAATGAGGGGAGAGACTGAGAGAGAGAAGAGGAATGCCTTGGCTCTTCAAAGCAAAGTGGTAGAACTGAGGACAGTAAGCAGAACCAAGATAGGGCGGCAGGTAGCCTAGCAGTTAGAGTGATGGGCCAGTAACCGACAGGTTGTAGTTCGAATACCCGAGCCAACAAGGTGAAAAAGGCACTTAACCCTAATTGCTCCAGGTTCACTGTTGATAGGGGCAGACCCTGGCCATGACCCCTCTCCGATGGTGTCTCAGGGGGAGTTGAGATATGCAAAACTACACATTTCCAATTCATACTTGAACATGTGTGAAATAGAGATGTCATTCCTCTCTCCCTCCGCTCTCAGAAAGTGCAGGAGCTGGAAAGTGAGGGCCTTGTGCAGCAGAGTGAGCAGGCGTCTGCTCTCGCTGCAATGCGTAGGTCCCTGAGAGAGAAGCACCAGGTTGAGCTACAGAGACTGCGCAGGCACATGGAACAGGTGATGACAGGCGACCACCTTATAAACTAGCATCTGGAGACGACTACATACAGTGTATAGTTTCCAGCAGTGGCGCAACTTTGGTTTTAGAAGTGGGGGGAACATAATTCTTCTTCGTATTATTTGTATTTGTTTTATCCGGTCAGATAAAGACAGATAAGCCTACCAGACCGCTCGGAGGCGTTTGCATGATCCTAAAGCACACCATTGCCTTGTTGTTTATCACATTCCAATGATAAAACTGGGGGAGACAAAAATGCAATATCAGAATGTGGGGGACATGTCCCCCCCATCCCCAGTGAAAGTTGCACCCCTGGTTTCCAGTGTATGGTTGACATGGTGAACTGACTAGGCTGTGGTCGTAGGAGGGCGAGAGGGAAACGTTGAGGCTGGAGCAGGTCATCCAACAAGCAGAGGAGCAGGCTGGTAGACTGCAGGTGCTGCTGGGGGAGAGGGAGCACATCCACAAGCAGGCCGCAGCCAGGCTGGAGCAGCAGCACAGACACTGGGCCCAGGAGATGGGGGCAGAGTGTCAGCATCTTCAGCACCTGCTGGAACACAGTGGGGCCGTAGGGAGCTCCCTTCAGCTCCCACACAGGTAATCTCACACAGACACAAACACACACACTCATATCCTCTCTTATACACATACAGAAGCACACATTTCATTATCAGCATATGCATTTGGATATAATACTGTGTATTCTAATATTTTGGTGTTGGGGCTCTATATTGGTGCTGTGCTGCAGTCCTACGGTGGCCCAGGCAGTCCAAACCCTGCAGGTCCTCAGAGAGCAGTTGCAGCAGTCAATCAGTCAACTACAGCAGGAGCTTGACTTACAGAGACGCAGCACTCAGCAGCTGAGCCGGGACAAAGTGTGTTCAGGACACACTCACTAAAATACACACAAATGCATACAGATACAGCACATACAAACATGCTTACACTTCTGTTGCGTTACACATGCTGTTAAGAATCACATTTGTGTACTTTAGGAGCGGGAGTTCCGTATTCAGAGGGAACAGATGGAGACGGAGAGACAGCAGGCTCTGGACTCACTGAAGGAGACACTCATTCAGGTATGGATCTCACTGTCTTTGTGTGACTCACACACACACACAGAGTGTACAGTCATATATTACCGCTGCAGGAGCACATTGAGGAGCTGAGCGATCTGCAGCAGGCCCAGGTGCGGGAGGAAGGAGATGAGACAGGAGGTTTGGCTGCGTCCCTGCGCAGGCAGCTGCAGGCCAAAGACCAGGAACTGCGCCGGGTGCAGAGGAGCATGGGACAGTGGAAGGAGCAGACCACTGCGCGCCTGGCACGCAAGTTTGAGGAGGAGTTGACAGCCGAACTGGAGAGGTGTGTAGCGTACAATCCCACACTATTTACACAGAGTAGAGTTTTAAAACTCACTTTTGGCCTTCATCCTTATTTTCTTCTGATGAAGATGAGCAGGCTTTGAAAATGTTGTATCATTAACTGACTTTTGGAAGTGTTCTGTTGTGTTCAGTGTTTTCACTTTTGCCAACCAACAGGTGCAAGGCAAAGTTGTTAAAGGGGAGGTAACTGGCTTTACCATTTTGAGACAGCATGTCTAGAGACTAAGCCTAGAGTCTAACTCACTAACTAGTAGTCCCATTCTTCTTACAAATCATCATAATCATCATCATGAGATATGTAGAGCAGTTCTGTTCAGTAGTTTGTACACTGTAGAGCAGTTCTGTTCAGTAGTTTGTACACTGTAGAGCAGTTCTGTTCAGTAGTTTGTACACTGTAGAGCAGTTCTGTTCAGTAGTTTGTACACTGTAGAGCAGTTCTGTTCAGTAGTTTGTACACTGTAGAGCAGTTCTGTTCAGTAGTTTGTACACTGTAGAGCAGTTCTGTTCAGTAGTTTGTACACTGTAGAGCAGTTCTGTTCAGTAGTTTGTACACTGTAGAGCAGTTCTGTTCAGTAGTTTGTACACTGTAGAGCAGTTCTGTTCAGTAGTTTGTACACTGTAGTGCAGTTCTGTTCAGTTGTTTGTACACTGTAGTGCAGTTCTGTTCAGTAGTTTGTACACTGTAGTGCAGTTCTGTTCAGTAGTTTGTACACTGTAGAGCAGTTCTGTTCAGTAGTTTGTACACTGTAGAGCAGTTCTGTTCAGTAGTTTGTACACTGTAGAGCAGTTCTGTTCAGTAGTTTGTACACTGTAGAGCAGTTATGTTCAGTAGTTTGTACATTGTAGAGCAGTTCTGTTCAGTAGTTTGTACACTGTAGAGCAGTTCTGTTCAGTAGTTTGTACACTGTAGAGCAGTTCTGTTCAGTAGTTTGTACACTGTAGAGCAGTTCTGTTCAGTAGTTTGTACACTGTAGTGCAGTTCTGTTCAGTAGTTTGTACACTGTAGAGCAGTTCTGTTCAGTAGTTTTTACACTGTAGAGCAGTTCTGTTCAGTAGTTTTTACACTGTTAGCACTAATATGTTTATACAGTGTCATTAACCATCAAAGTTGCACATTAGTTATGCTCTGTCAGGAGAAGGTATTTCCTACAAACGATCTAATCTAATAATATCTGGGTATGTTTGTGTTGCAGAAAGGCACCTAAGGCACAAGAGGAGAAGCAGAGGAAGCTGGAGAAACTGGAAGGGGAGATGAGACGCATTACTGGGGTAACCATCACCATATAAAACCTGCGGGAGCCTGAGCATGAAGCTACTCCAACAAGTTTTTTTTGTGCTTAGTTTACTGGTTGCTGGTCAAGGCTGGGGTTAACAGAATGTGCAGTTAAAGTAAGGGTTAGGGTTAGCACGGTAGGGCAAAAAGCATGACATTTTTATTATACTGATTGATTCATTTAAGGCCTAGATTCAATCAGATCAAGCATAGCTGATGTTTTGGCAGATTGAGGTGTCAAATCGGTAAGCGGCTGCTCATGGTCATTGTCACGAAGCCACACCCGTCCCACTCGCGTTAGAGGTTCAGAACGAGCGTGTGGGCTATATAGAAATAATGACACTCAAATTGAGAATCATTAAACGAAATAATGAGGATTTCTATCGGCCTAATCAAGGTGTAGGTCACACATTCCAGTGTTCGAACTTGTAAACACGGCTGCATGGGATTCCTACTAATGTGAATGAGTGGCAATGTCCTCTATAGGTATAACGCCGGGAGCCGCTTGTGGATTTCACAGGCCAACCTCAGACACGGTCAAAACGCCAGCTATGTGGGTGTTGGCTAACGCAAATCTGATTGAATCTAGCCCTAAATGAGATAAACATGATTTTGAGTTGGAATAAATTATTTGGAGTTGATGGAATTATTATTTTTGATTTGGGTAAATGTATTATTGTGAGTTGGATTAAATTATTATTAAATTAATCAATCAGTTTATTCCAAAATAATAACTAAACAAATCAAAATAATTTCATCCAATTCAAATGACCAAACTCGAATTAATCAATAACCCTAACCCTAGAAATAACCCTAACCCTAGAAATAACCCTAACCCTAGAAATAGCCCTAACCCTAGAAATAACCCTAACCCTAGAAATAGCCCTAACCCTAGAAATAACCCTAACCCTAGAAATAGCCCTAACCCTAGAAATAACCCTAACCCTAGAAATAACCCTAACCCTAGAAATAACCCTAACCCTAGAAATATAGCCCTAACCCTAGAAATAATCCTAACCCTAGAAATAGCCCTAACCCTAGAAATAACCCTAACCCTAGAAATAGCCCTAACCCTAGAAATAATCCTAACCCTAGAAATAGCCCTAACCCTAGAAATAACCCTAACCCTAGAAATAACCCTAACCTTAGAAATAGCCCTAACCCTAGAAATAACCCTAACCCTAGAAATAACCCTAACCCTAGAAATAGCCCTAACCCTAGAAATAACCCTAACCCTGGAAATAACCCTAACCCTAGAAATAGCCCTAACCCTAGAAATAGCCCTAACCCTAGAAATAATCCTAACCCTAGAAATAACCCTAACCCTAGAAATAACCCTAACCCTAGAAATAACCCTATCCCTAGAAATAACCCTAACCCTAGAAATAACCCTAACCCTAGAAATAGCCCTAGCCATAAACTTAACCTTACCTTCATGTCCACACCCCTCCAACTTGGAATGCAATTCTCATCAAATTAATGGGAAGTCTGAAATACGGGACAAATGTAAATAAGTCAGGACATCAGAAAGGGGCTGAAATTCAGTTCTGCCCTGAGAAGAATTTGACATCTGGTAACCATAGAGACTACTTTAGGGCCTAGATTCAATTTCTCCTTCTCTTCTCCTTTGTCTGTCTCTAATCCCCAACCGTTTGCTCTCCTCTCCCATCTCCCTGTCTCCTGTTAGGAATGCACTGACTCTGGAGCTCAGCAATCCTCTCCCTCACTCCACATTGGGGAAGCCCCTATCTCCCCCGGGTCCTCAGACCTGGCCTCCTTCAAGCTACTGCGTCACCTCCAGAGCCGGGTCAAACAGCTCCGTGCTGAGAACCAGGCCCATGCCTGCAGCCCCTCTCAATTGGGCAGGACCCCTCTAGGCAGGGCCCCAATGGAGCTGGCTGGGTCCTATCTGGAGACGGTGAGTTCCATCTGCCAATTGAGTGGGCAGGCAATGACATCCTCTGTCCTACTAATAGTAATAATTTAGTAATAATAATAGTATTTGAGATCCTGATTTAAATGAAGTGCTACTTACAAAGGCATACATAAAGCATTCATAAAGACTTCATAAACACTACATAAATGGGTCACGGATTATCTATAACCGTATGTCATGCTCTGTAAAGGATTCATAAATGTTGCATAACTTTGTGGCATAACCACCAATGGCAAATGTGACATAAACCAATGCTTATCAAAAGCTTTATAAATAATATTAAATTGAGGTTTCACAAAGCATCTCCAACCTTGTCATGTCATACTCTAAAACATTTCTAGGAGGGCCCAACCTCTTTCCCTCTTGGGTGTGTAGCCAATATTGGACCTTACCCCAACCTTCCTCAAAATGCTATGCTGCAGGATGACACATGCTCCATAAAGTGCAGTCATGGTAGCCCCATTACACCAGGCACAACTTACTTTGATGAAATCCCCCAACATAAGGAATGGAAAGTGGCTTTCTCCTGGAACCAAGTTACATCTTCCTCAGTACAGGAACATGCACAGTCACACACAACAATATAACTTGAGCCATACTGTGCGCTGCTGGACTCAGTCAGGTCTTTGTCACATTCACCCTCTCCCGCTGAAAGATCAACCACAGAGAGTCCAGGTTGTATTCAAGGGCTAGATTCTATCAGATCCGCGCTAGCCAACACCTGGTTGTTATGGCGGTGTCAGAGGTGGAACTGCATTAGAGCTGTCAAATCCACAAGCTGCTCCCTGTATTATACCTAAAGCGGACCTTGCCATTGGCTGCACAGTCAAATTAGTCTTGTTTGAAAAGTGGAATGTGAGATCTACACCTCGATTAGACTGATGCTCATTATTTAGGGCGACAGGTAGCCTAGCGGTTCGAGTATTGGGCCAGTAAGTGAGAAATCTGTGAAAAGTCTTTCGATGTGCCCTTGGCAAGGCACTTAACCCTGATTTGCTCCAGGAGCTCTGTACTACTATGGCTAACCCTGTAAAACAACACCTTTCAATGCATCTATCTGGTGTGTGACAATTTGTTTTTTTATTTCCTCGTTATTTTGTTTAATGATTTTCAATTAGAGTATTATTAGTTTTATATAGTCTATACTTTCCCGTTCTGAACTTAACGCGAGTGGGACAGGTGTGGCTTTGTGACAATGACGAGCAGTCACTCACCAGTTTGACAGCTCTAACACAGTTACACTTCCGACACAGCCAAAACACTGTCTGCTATCGCGGGTCAGTGCTTCATCTGATTTGAAATTAGGCCTAAGCCCTGGTCTCATGGGAACAGAACAGGAACACCTGGTTGTTATCCCAAACGTGGCTCTGACACACACACACTTTGCTGGTCCATCAACCCATCCTAATACCCCTCACTCCCTGTGGCCTGTGGATCATGAGAGAACCTTCGTAAAAGGGCAGAATGTTTGTAACATATTTATTGACACTCAGCCCACAGGCTAAATTCAGACTATGGACGATTTGAATTCTGTTACTCAGAACACATACAGTGCTGTGAAAAAAGTAGAACTCAGCAACACTTGTGGCTTTTCAAGCATGAACTGCTCGTTTCAAGTCATGCCAAAACATCTCAATTGGAATTAGGCCTAGACTTCCAAAACATCACATTTGTTGCTTTTTAGCCATTTTCATGTAGACTTGATTGTGGATCATTGTCTTGCTGCACGACACAGCAATGTTTCAGCTCTCAGACGGATGGCCTGACATTCTCCTGTATAATTTTCTGATAGAGCAGAATTCTTGGTTCATTCTATTTAAGGCAAGTTGTCCAGGTCCTGAGTCAGAAAAGGTTCCCAAACCATCATACTACCACCACCATGCTTGACCGTTGGTATGAGGTTCTTACTGTGGAATGCAGTGTTTGGTTTTCGCCAGATATAATGGGACCCATCTCATCCAAAAAGTTATAATTTTGTCTCATCTGTCCAAAGAACATTTTTTCAGTAGTCTTGATGATCATCTTTCTTCCAGGTGCTTTTTGGCAAACATGAGTCCACATTTTAGATGAGATGTATCGCATTATGTCTGTACATAAATGCTTTATATCATAAGAGGCTGTACTTACTTTGAAGTCAGACATCTTCTGTTATCCATAACACCTATATAAGGCTTAATGTCGTAAACATTGTTAGGCCGTCCATCATAGAAACATTTTACGAATATAACATGACAAGGCTATAGGTCTATAATCTATAGATCGTCTCATCTAGCTTTGTGAAGCCTTTATTAAGCAGTGCTTATGTCACTCTTTAAAAAGCACTGGTTTATGTCACATTTGACAAAGTGGGTTATGTCACATTTGCCATGGGTTGTTATGCCACACAGTTATGCCACATTTCTGAATCCTTTATAGAGCATGACATACGTTTTCTAAGTGACCCCAAACTTTTGAACGGTAGTATATGTTTACTTTTACTCAAGTATGATAACTGTGTACTTTTTCCATCACTGTGTAAAACATGCTTCAGTGTATCATTGTGTTGGCGTGGTTTATGATGTGTCACTAAGGAGAAACAATGTGTGTGGTGGGTGACATTTTTGAAAAGTTGAACGTATTCTCTGGAGTAATAGGTATATTCTATCTGTAATTCTTATGCAATCAGATCACACCATCCCAGGAATGCAATCAGTTTTGGAGTCGTTCCCGTTCCAGGACAGTACAGGGTGAAGGATTGTGAGCTTTGCCAGATGACGTGTGTGTGTTTGTAAAATGAATTACTGGAGGACAGCAGTCTCAAATCATTTCAAGGTACTCCTGAAAAGGATGACACTACATGATCAGGGTAAATGGCCTCAAGGTCAAAATGGGTTAAGTTGGCATTCTTCTGCCTTTGGAGGAATTAAGTCTTACTGCTAGGCTAAAGGTTGGGGACTGAGTGAATGTTTGATGAACCAACTGACATGTCTGCATAGTGCCTATTCCAGAGCTGTGACTCTTTAGGCAGTGGGATCAAGCTGAAATTAGGACCATTTGAAGAAGAAAGTAATCTTGTGTCAGTTTCTTTCTATGTTGCAACAGAGCTATTGTAATTATTATGCTCAATGTACACTCACAGGACAGTTTATTGGGTGCACCTATTTAGTACAGGGTCGGACCCCCTTTGCCCCCAGAACAGCCTGGATTCTTTGGGGCAAGTTGGAAACGTTCCTCAGGTATTTTGGTCCATGCTGAAGCAATGGTGTCATGCAGTTGCTGTAGACTGAACGGCTGTACCATTGACAACAGGCAGGATGGGTCCATGGACTCATGCTACTTACGCCAAATCCTGACTCTGCCATCAGCATGACGCAACAGGAACCAGGATTTGTTGGACTAGGTGATGCTTTCCACTCCTCAGTTGTCCAGTGTTGGTGATCGTGTGTCCACTGGAGCGGTTTCTTCTTGTTTTTAGCTGTTAGGAGTGGAACCTGGTGTGGTCGTCTGCTGCAAAAGCCCACCTGTGAAAATGATCGACAAGTTCTGAGTTCCGAGATGCCGTTCTGCACACCACTGTTGTACTGCGCCATTACTTGTCTGTTTGTGGCCTGCCTGTTAGCTTGCACAATTCTTGCCATTCTCCTTCGACCTCTCATCAACGAGCTGTTTTCGCCCACAGGGCTGCCACTGACTGGATGTTTATTGTTTGTCGCACTATTCTTGGTAAATCCTAGACACTGTCGTGCCTGAATAGCCCAGGAGGGTGGCCGTTTCTGAGATACTGGATCGTCCTGGCACGGACAATCATACTACGCTCCAAGTCGCTTATGTCACTGGTTCTTCCACTGTTCTACAAATGAACAGTAACTGAATGCCTTGATGCATGTCTGCCTGCTTTATATACCAATCCACAGCTACGTGATCCATTTTTGTGAAAGGGGTGGTATACCTAATAAACTGGTTAGTGAGTGTACACTATTTTGTTAGGACCTGGAATAAACTTTAACTATTTAACATCTGTGATGTTTTCATACTGTATGTACTGTTGTCCCTTTGGCATTAAAACATTGTACATGAACACAGTTGGGAACACATTTTTGTTTTCGGTGACGGCCTAGGAGCGGTGGGTTGGCTGCCTTGTTCAGGGGCAGAACGACGGATTTTTGCCTTGTCAGCTCGGGGATTCGTTTTTGCAACCTTCCGTTTACTAGTCCAATGCTCTAACCACCTGCCCTACATTGCACTCCACGAGGAGCCTGTGTGGCAGGCTTACTACCTGTTACGTGAGGTCAGCAAGAAGCCAAGGTAAGTTGCTAGCTAGCATTAAACTTATCTTATAAAAAACAATCAATCTTAACATAATCACTAGTTAAACTAGTAATATCATCAACCATGTGTAGTTATCTAGTGTGTCCTGTGTTGAATATAATCGATACGGTGCCTGTTAATTTCTCATTGAATCACAGCCTACTTGGAAAACGGGTGATGATTTAACAAGCGCATTTGCACCAATGTACCTAACCATAAACATCAATGGCTTTCTTTAAAATCAATACACAAGTATATATTTTTAAACCTGCATATTTAGTTAATATTGCCTGCTAACATGAATTTCTTATAACTTGGGAAATTGTCACTTCTCTTGCATTCCGTGCAAGAAGTTAGGGTATATGCAGCTGTTTGGGCTGCCTGGCTCATTGCGAACTGTGTGATGTCCATTTATTCCTAACAAAGGCCGTAATTCATTTGCCAGAATTGTACATAATTATGACATAACATTGAAGGCTGTACAATGTAACAGCAATATTTAGACTGAGGGAAGCCATCCGTTAGATAAAATATAGAACGGTTCCGTATTTCACGGAAAGAATAAACCTTTGTGCTTTTTGACAGCAGCTCTTCGCTGTGCTTCTAGCATTGCGCTGTTTATGACTTCAAGCCCATCAACTCCCGAGATCAGGCGCCCTAATAGCGTTTCAAACATCACTCGCTCTGAGACTTGGAGTAGTTGTTCCCCTTGCTCTGCATGGGTAACGCTGCATCGAGGGTGCATCGAGGGTGGCTGTTGTGTTCCTGGTTCGAGCCCAGGTAGGAGTGAGGAGAGGGACGGAAGCTATACTGTTACACTGCCAATACTAAAGTGCCTATAAGAACATCCAATAGTCAAAGGTATATGGAATACAAATGGTATAGAGAGAAATAGTCCTATAATTCCTATATTAACTACAACCTAAAACTTCTTACCTGGGAATATTGAAGACTCATGTTAAAAGGAACAACCAGTGTTCATATGTTCTCATGTTCTGAGCAAGGAAGTTAAACATTAGCTTTCTTACATGGAACATATTGCACTTTTACTTTAGCTCAGTTGGTAGAGCATGGCGCTTGTAACGCCAGGGTAGTGGGTTCGATCCCCGGGACCACCCATACGTAGAATGTATGCACACATGACTAAGTCGCTTTGGATAAAAGCGTCTGCTAAATTGGCATATATATTATTATATTAACACCATAAGCAATAAATAATTTATTTAGAAACAAATTAAGTTCAACTAGCCACTCAACTAGCCAATGTTTCTGTTAAGGTGCATATGAGAGGATACAATCAAAGTGTACAATGATGGTGAATTTTAGTACATTCATTATTTTTCACATTATTGTAGGAAGACCAACTTTATTCTTGAATGCAGAAACAAGGACCAAACCACCTTTAAACAGTAACCGTTCTTAAAAACATAACCCAACTGGTGCTAAAAGATGAGTATAAAACTTTCACACTGACATTATCGGAGCTCAATGGCCCTTCTTCCCTTTGAATAAAGTCGAATGAATTACATCCTTATCCTTTGTAAACCAAAGCATTGGCTAAGCACAGATCATATTTAATTGTATTTAATGTAACTACAACAAAACAGAGACTTCTCCAAATAGGCTAAGCAGTCTGCTATGAAACAGTTGTTACATTAGAGTTAGAACATAAGGTACTAGACAATTCCCAAACATCAGAAATACTTGACGTGTGTTGCCACTGGTCTTAAAGCTTCAACATAGACATTTAATTTAAGGGATAGTTCAGGATTTTGGCAATTAAGCTCTTTATCTACTTTCAT
The DNA here is from genome assembly GCF_021184085.1 of Oncorhynchus gorbuscha. NCBI lineage: Eukaryota > Metazoa > Chordata > Actinopteri > Salmoniformes > Salmonidae > Oncorhynchus > Oncorhynchus gorbuscha. The sequence continues at coordinate 53,375,153 of NC_060176.1, forward strand.
GCTAGCTGATCCCAAAGACTTCCAGTCTTTGCGCTAACGCTAGTTAGCATTGGCTCGTGAAACTACCTCTAACTTCCTTCATACTGGACGCAGACATAGAAATGGTATCCACGAGTTAATCTGAAGTAGATAAAGATCTTCATTGCCAAAATCACAAACGATCCCTTTAAAAGGTGCCTTCATAAAATTACTGTGGCTTTGTGGTCCTTGCTGTAATTTTTCCAATTACATATTTTCCCGGATCATAGTAGACAAAGGGGTACTGCAAGATTTAGGTCCTTTTTCTAGTTACCCAGAGTTTGATGAACTCATGGATACCATTTTTAAGTCTCTGCATGCAGTTTGGAGTTCATTAAAGTTAGTATATCGTTAGCTTAGCACAATTGCTTTAAGACTGCAGGTACAGTAGCCAGATCCTCTCAAATGCAGGGAAATAGACCTAGCTACTCCAGAGCTGGGTGTTTGGTAATTTATAGCTTTACAACATTTAATCAATATTTTTATGAATTTATGAATTTGACTGATAATCATAAGAAACGAGGTTCGCTTCCTCATTCTGTCCCATTGTCGCATAGAGATCACAACGTTGTATCTGTCTCAATGGCGCTGCCCGTACACTCAGACGACATAATGGGACAGATACAACGTTATCTCTATACATCTTTGTGCGACAACGGGACAGAATGAGGAAATGGATAGAATATTGTTTAATTATCAGTAAATACATTTAATTTAAGGGATAGTTCAGGATTTTGGCAATGAAGTTCTTTATCTACTTTCATGCTAGCCTCATTCATTTGTAAAATATTGATGACCATTTATAGCTTTATAAGACTATACAGTGCCTTCAGAAAGTATTCATAACTCTTGACATTCCACATTTTGTTGTGTTACAGCAGAAATTTAAATTGATTTGTGTTCCTGTTAGAGGAATTAAATTCCATTATGTTCATTAACCAATTTAATTATAACAAAGCAAAACACTTTGTCCGTTTCTAAGAATTTGTAAGGTTCTTATTTGCAGAAAATAGACAACGATCAGTCTCAATATTAATCAATAGCGTTTATTCCCAAGAGCTCTACCCATCATTTAATGTACATTGGTTTATATACCTCTCATTTCGTCATAAATGTCCCTCCTCCTCTAAGACAATGACAAAGCTGCTTTTCAATTCCATTCCAACACATACACATTGCTTATCTTATGTTACCATATGTTACACAATCTACTGCACCCCCAACGGTTTCTCCCCTCCCTGGTTGGGGACCAGACATATTTCCTGTTGTTTCACTGTGATCACGAGTTGTCTGTTGACCCTTCCTCTTGGCCTATGTACCAACATATTCTTCCACAGACAGCATATAAATCTGTAAGTTATAACTCTTCACCAAATGTATACATTATTTAGTCATTATTGTTAAAAATCCTTCAACAGTTCGTCACCCATCTACACACAATACCCCATAATGACAAAGTGAAAACATGTTTTTCAAAATGTTTGCAAATTAATTCTCTAAGAGCATTGTACATCTGGGTATGTGTGCAATATTTGCATATTATTCTTTTAAAATTATTAACTGATTTAAGTCCAAACTGTAACTAGGCCACTCAGGAATATTCAAGGTCGTCTTGGTAAGCAACTTGTGTATATTTGGCCTTGTGTTTTAGGTTATTATCCTGCTGAAAGGTGAATTTGTCTCCCAGTGTCTGTTAGAAAGTAGATTGAACCAAGTTTTCCTCTAGAATTTTGCCTATGCTCTATTCCGTTTCTTTTATCCTAAAAAAAATCACTAGTCCTTGCCGATGACAAGCATTCCCATAACATGATGCAGCCACCACCATGCTTGAAAAGAGTGGTAAGAGGAACAACCTAAAGAGGATTTGCCCCAAACATAACACTTTGTATTCAGGATATAATGTTCATTTCTTTGACACATTTGTTTTGTTGCAGTTTTACTTTATTGCAAACAGGATGCACATGTTGGAATATTTGTATTCTGTACAGGCTTCCTTCTTTTCACTCTGTCATTTAGGTTAGTATTGTGGAGTAACTACAATGCTGTTGATCCATCCTCAGTTTTCTCCTATCACAGCCATTAAACTGTTTTAAAATCACCATTGGCCTCACGGTGAAATCCCTGAGCGGTTTCCTTCCTATCCGGAACCTGAGTTAGGAAGGACCCCTGTATCTTTTTGGTGACTGGGTGTTTTGATACACCATCCAAAGTGTAATGAATAACTTCACCATGATCAAAGGGATATTCAATGTCTGCTTTTTAATTGTTTACCAATCTACCAATAGGTGCCCTTCATTAGAATCTTTGGGACCTTCATTACCTTACAGATAATTCTATGAGTGGGGTACAGAAATTACGTAGTCATTCAAAAATGGTGTAAACACTATGATTACAGAGTCCATGCAACTTATTGTGACATTTTACTCTTGAATTTATTTAGGCTATCCATAACCAAGCGGTGGAATACTTATTGACTCAGCTTTGAATTTTTGTAATAATTTGTCAAAGTTTAAAAAAAATATATATATATATATATAATTCCACTTTGACATGATGGGTAGGCTATTATGTGTAGGCCAGTGATACAAAATCTCAATTGAATCCATTTTCAATTCAGGCTATATCACAATAAAATGTGGAAAAAGTAAAGGGGTGTGAATAATTTCTGAAGGCACTGAAAATGACCAACATCACCCAACTTTAGAGTAGTTAGAAGGTCTATTTCCCTGCTGTTGTGAGGAGCTGGCTACTGTACTACCTGGAGCAGAATATGTGAGCTGAGGTGTGCAGTCGCTCTGGCACTCCTATGTTATTTATTATTATTTCAAGGCTATAGCCTACAAAGAAATACATTGTGAAGCATTTGCGAGTGCAACACTAGGCTGGTAGGGACGTAAAGCGCTCAGTATTTCATTGTATTAAATCATTATAGCCATTAAATTATGCATATTGGCTGTGACTTACTTAGAATGAAATACAAATTAAATAATAATGCCTTATTTGACTCAGTGCCTTGGAATTCATTTTTAGAAACAAGAGATTGGCCAGTTTGTGGCTTCAGGCTCATGCGATATTTTTTGTTTATAAATACTTTTCTGCAATGACATACTTTGCCAGCTACCCACCTTGTTCCTTTCTGTTAGCATGTGCACATAGTAAGTACACCATCATGCTTTTGGGATACGTGTCTTTTCAGATTCCACAATGATTCTTTAGTTGAGGACACTACATCACTGCACTCCCTTTCCTGCTCCTCATCTTTGTAAGTCACCTTGATTTTGCACCTGCTTGTTTTATCAGTTTCTTTATGAAATGATTTAGTGAACTCCATGACAGTAGCTAAAGCAATGGTATATAGCAGCACACAAGTAGAATACAAATGCATGCTGGGCAGGCATGTCCTGAGCTCGTGAAGTGAGCGCTATTGGAGCGAGAAGGCTGACGCTCCAGCCTTTGGGAATCTAGCTCCATGCTCCAGTCAAATGGGCACGGTCAGCTCCTCAGTCCACTCAAGCTCCGCTCACATACTCTGACCTGGAGACTTCCAGAAAAAAAGTTAACGACATGCTAACTTCCATCATCTCCAAACTGCACGCAGACATAAAAATTGTATCCATGAGTTCTTCCCACTCTGGGTAAGAAGAAGAAAATGACAACAAACCCAACATTCATTTACGTTGTGATGCAGTCACGACCACAAGTCTATTTTTGATGAGACTGAGTTTATTTACACTTTGTAGTCAATTCTGACAGTAGAATACATGTTTCTGACTCATATTGATGACACATAGGGCTGTTTTCTAAATTAGAAGTTGTTTTTTTAGAGGCAGTTGCTATTTACATCCAGTATTATCTGACTGTAACACAAAGAAAGTGGGTACTTGCCCTCTTTTGGCCAAAGCAGATGTTCATATCACTGTGAAGTTTTGGATCTGTCTATGCAGTTTTTTTTGTCTCTCCATGGCTTCTCTGAGGGTCCAACCAAGTGAACCAAGGCTGAGACCTGTAGCTACTCTGGGCATTCCTGATGCTGGGTCTCAAAAGCCCTACAGCTCCATGTCCTCCTCTCCAGAGCTGTGGGCCCCGGCCCCTGGGCTGCAGTACAGAGGGGAGTATGTCTCCCCTGAGGGGTATGTGGGGGTGAGGGGAATCTGAGTGGTAGGGGCACTGGGGGTCGGCGGCTGCCTGCTGGTAGTCTGCTGCTTCCTCTGCAGGGAGTCTTTCAGCTTTCGAGCCAGCGCATCCTCTGGGAGGCGCCATACTACCAGCTCCATACAGGAGTGGCTCCTACAGGAACAGGAGAGAAACAGGTGAGGGAACAGGAGAGAAACAGGTGAGACAACGGGACTGAAAAAGAGAAACAAATAGTGGACACCTCCCTAAATTCTAACGTTTATTCACTACTGGCTACCATGACAGACGGGTTAAGGTTCTACGCTAACTTTTCCCACTGTTGGCACTGATGCTATCAACTTTTTCAGTTGGTGGTAACAGCACATCATTTGTTCACACCAATTTTTTACAATTATTATGTGCCTGCATTCCATACAGAACCAGGCTAATAATGACTAGCCATCTTTTAAATGACCATACCCATGAGTGCTTACATTGATTTGGATAGATTTAGTGTAACAGCAAAGAAAATAGATTATTGTAACAATGTGATCAGTATATTTACTGCAAATTTTAAAGTGCCACGTGTTCTTTTCTGGTGAAATCTTTTCTGCCAAATCCTCGAGAGCATAATTTGAAAAAACAATACTTGATACCAAAACGATACCATAGCAACAAAAAAAGAAAGTGGGGAGAAGGACTGTGATTTCATTTTTTTAAATAGAAAAACAACAAAACGGGACATTTTGTTAAATTCAGGTTCACACCAGCCAGACAGTTGTGTTTGCTAGTGGTGTTTCTGTAGCACACTTGTGATGGAGTTTTCAAAGCAAAAGGCCACTGGATTGATGCAAATAATTATGATTTGTCAGTGCCAACTGAAAGCTACTGGCATGGATGAGAAAAATACTGTCCCAGGTCAAGAACAGACAGGAAAACAAATGATACGTGCATAATTTCAATAGCTGGTGATTGTATCTTTAATTTACAGGCTGAGCAAATAGCCTATAAAGGGTTCATACAGACAATGGCAAGTCAAATTAAAAGGACTTGAGGACTTTTTCAAACACTTAATTGTTATTTTCAAGGGCCTAAATTGCATATTTAACTGTTGTAATAGCCTATAGAAAATAATAACCCCCTTCCTTAAGGTGGGTATGTATTACCATCAAACCTTCCAGGTAGGTAGGTACTTGAGTTAAATGTTCCCCTGAGGTGCGGGATCAGAAGGAGAGGAGTACTTACACAGACTGGGCCACAGTGTGGGGGAGAATGTCACTGATGCCACGCTGAAGCCCCTCCCTCAGACTGTCAGACATCACCAGCACTGGCCGCCTGGGTGCTGGCTCCACATCCAGGTCATCATCATCATCCTCCAGACTGATCCTGACAGAAAAATATTAACTTCACTGTATGACAGTGTGTATGCAGAGTGTATAGTGCATGGTGAAGACAAAACAAATGGTGGTAATGCTAATACAAGTTAGTCAGTACCAATGCACATTGCAATTATGATGAGTTATGGACAGTAACAGAAACTGGAATCTCCCACATTGCCCTCATAAGGTCTCTCATAGCTAACCTTTCCTCAATCTCCTGCAGTCTTCTATGAGCAGACTCCACCTCGATGCAGGAGCCTTCTGCTTCTGGACAGACCAGGTGGGAGGGAGACCCGGATATGGGCAGCCCCAGGTTCTGAGTCCCCAGGCAGTGCTGGGGAGGTGCTTGGCTGGCTGATTCAGGTAGAGGGGGGCCATTGTTGCCTGGTGGCCAGATCTGACACACATTATGGCTGAGGTCATCCAAAGGATCGCATCCTGCATCTCCCATCAGCCTCCTCTTTTTGGCACTGCATCCTCTGGAGAACAAACACATATTGATTTGGAGTAAATCATTTGTCCTTTGAAACTAACATGTGCTGCAGAATAAACACTGCTGTTCATTTTATAGATTTTTCCTATTCTTAACTCACTCATCATCTGTTCTCCTCCTGTGCTTTCTCATGCATCTTCTCTCCCAACTCCTGAAGAAATAACAATAAATGTAATGACAACATGCTAGCAAGTCTGAGTCTTGCAAATCTCCTGCAAAGCACATGGTTGTTACATCTGTGTGTATTGTGCAGCGCTCCCATCAGTAGACTCTACTCACGTGCTTGGGGGCGACACTCCCGGCAGGTGTTGATGGGTATTTGCAGGACCAATATTGATCCCCATTTCAGGGACATTGATTAAGCCAGGGAATAGGTACATGGCAGGCAGAAAGCCCAGCTCGCTGCTCATGGGGCAGGGATGATGCTCCTGGTTTATTTGAGGTGGAAGGGTTGAACAAACGCCTCAATGGTAGATGAGCAGACATAAACAAGGACGATACATTGAGTTCTAGAAGGCCAACTTAGAAAACAGAAATAGATTATTATAGAAATGAACAATTTTAGGCACGTGTGTAGCTGTCAGTAATGAACAGTTGGATATAGCTAAGTAAGATGTTTTGGTACAGCAGGCATAGCTGTTATTTTGGTCACCAATCCATCATAACAAATATTACAGTTAGTTACTGTACTGTAGCTAATGTCGACTCAGGTAGCTACTAACGCAGAATCTTGTAAATTGTCACTCTTCTAGTCTAGCGTTGGGGTAAAGTTATAAAGTTATCAGGTCATGGCATTTAACTAGTTTACATAACGTAGACAGCCACAGGGTTAGTTCTGTATAATATTTGGTAGCTAGTTAGCAAGCTTGCTAAAATTACTACCAACGTTAGCAAGCTAGCGGATTCAGCTGACTAGCTGCCTATCAAACTTAAATTGCAAGGAATAAATGCAGTCTTTAACATGACATAAAGGTAGCCCGTAATAATCAGTAAATAATGGCTTGCCTTGCACTTCTACAATATATTTGTCTTGGGCTACGTGTGTATGTATGGCTAGCAAGCTAACTAACTAACTTAGGTAGCTAGCCAGTTAGCAATAAGCGTACCCGCCCCCTGCCTGTTATTGTTGTTGCTTGTGAACCCATGTTGCAGTTTGAACGCTTGAACTTCGAACGTTTGAACGTATTTAGCTAACAAACATACCTGTATAACTTTAACTGCCTTTATCTACCTCTTTATTTTCGCTGTCACATTTTCAGCTTTTCTGAGAATAAATTGAATGAATGCAGTGAAGTGAGGTGCTAAGAACCACCAAAACAATGCGCAACTGCTGATGAAGAATCTAATCGAGCAAAAAAAAAGTCGTCGACGTTCTAGAAAAGATTGAGCATGCGCTTCTGAGACAACAGGTCACTTGACACGATCATGAAAGCGATGTCGACATAAAATCAAGTTGAAAGCGGTCTCCTCTTGTCTTCACGACAAGGTCGCTCTATAGGTAAGTGACATAAATTTGGATCATTAAGAAGATGAATAATGTGTGCCATTTTAGGATTAGTTAATATATTGCCTATCAACAACAATTAGGGTAGGGATGGACAGCCGAGTAAACGCAACTCTGTTCATAAAGCTTTATGGACGGGGTTGAGTTTACTCAGCGAAAGTTGGGTTGGAAACTTATTTTCACTATACATGGCTACTGTACATGAACATCTATTGATTAACTTTATTTTATTTTCCTCTCTAAGGTTGGTCAAAATGTATGCCCTGTACATTGCGAGTGGACTGTTGGCACTGGTTGCAAGCGACCCCTGTGGTAACTATAATTTATTCCAGAAACACAATATTACAACACCTGATTGCCAAGGGAAAGCAAATGTTCACCAGTCTCTGTCTTCGCTAGCGGACTAAACTCCACTCCATGGTGAAGGAAGTTTCTGATGAACTTCACCAGTGGAGCCGATGCAGGCTTTGCGGTAGCTCAGATTACATCGATTTTGCTCAAGGTCAATATAAAGAAATCATTTATGAAACGTCCACCTATGTTTATCCTCTGTAGTTGCATGCCTTTGTTTGTTGAAACCCATACTTTTTCATAAAACGTTACTCAAATCCAAACACCGATTGTTGCTCTAATGGTGTTTTCACACTTGGTCCCTTTCAGACATTTGTTGTGTGTGCAGTGCAAACACTCAAAAGGAACTGACACTTCAAAAGAGCCACTTAATTAAGCGAACCGAACTGAGACCATCTCGTGGGTGGGCTGAGTTCGGTTCGCTTGAATTCATCGGTCCTGTTCCGTTTTTAGGACAATGTGAACGCAACTCTCCGCAGGTTCGTTTGTCATTTCACGCACCACACACTAGCCTACTGCTTACCGCTTCTCTTGCCATAAACCCTCACGTTGGTGCCACAAGAAAGAATATCCTGCAGGTTCACGGGAAGAAATGTGTGCTGTTATTTGGATATTGATCAGCGATAGTCAAGGACTCCCAGAAATGCCTAATTGAGGAGTTTAGTTCATTTTTTTTGTTTGCAATATGTGATCTATAGACTGCTTCATAAACTGTTTGATTATGGGGTTTGAATAGTGTGTGAAGACATTTGGACAGAATCACAACATTGGGTACAAAATATGTACTTCGCTTTAAAGGGGCAGTAGCATACCTTGGGTGTACAATTTTCAATTACAGCATTATTTATTCTGCAGTTATTGTATTGCTATTTATTCTGTTAACTATAAACATGTACATGTTTATAATGTCTTCTGATTACAATTATTTTATCTCCATATTTTAATTGAATGCAATCTATTAGCTTAAGTAGGTGTATCTAGCTGTCCATAACACATTCTGATTGAATAGCTTGTCCTGCACTTTGTGCATTGAGTGAATGTTGGAAACCGATATTGGTTATTTTCTAAACATAACAATGTGAATGCAAGAGGACTCATTTCACAAAATGGGTAAGGTGAACTGGCAAAAGAGTTGAGTCCTCATTCAAAGGCAAGGGCAGCGTGAATACAAAATGTTTATTTTTTGGCACATGGCAGTTAAATCTCAACAAGAAAACAGTCGGTGGTGGTATTTCAGTAATATTTATTTGAAGACAAAATTGTATTTCAGCAAAGGCACGCAATTTCAGAGGACAACCCGGTAGGTAGGTGTTTGTTTTTTAAAGTACATCAAACACCCAAGTATTGAATCGATGTAGTCTGAGCTATATTCCGTTGCAACGTGGACTCAAAGCCTTTCGTATTATTCTGTACGTAAATCTGATATACTAAATAGTGTATGTTAGGGAGTACACTTTATTTATGAGGGTTACATGGAGAAAATCGAACCTCTGAAAGGAAAATTATGTCCCTCCCTTCAGCTAAACCCTCTCTGAACGCTTTGGGGGGGGGGGGGACAAGTGACCCTCCCCTATACCCAAAATAATGAGAATATGCCTACCGTTTACCCTCACTTCTTGGGCGGACAAAAGCCTTTGACATGCAGTTTTAGAAACTGTTCTTCGTCCTGTAAGCATTACATGGTAACGCAGGAATTTTGGTAGTCAGATAGTTGTGGGTCAAAATATCTCCTTTATAGTAAAAGCATTGCATGCATCTATCGTATTTACAGGTCCGAGAAAATCTATTTAAAACATTTCACGCAATTCTACGTAATTGTATATATTAGCGGAATATTTTAATATCATACAATTGACTGGAATTACAGGCTAAGAATGGACAGAGCATGGCCCATGTGTTCGTGTTATATTTCTCCAATGCCAAATCAGTGTGTGTTTGCAATAAAATTGTCCCTGTTTGCAAATAATTAAATCTGAGACGTAATTAGGAATCTGAGCATGGTTCTTTCAAAAGTTGCGTCTACCTTTCCACCCTAGAAAGAGTAGGCCTACCGACACAGAAAAATGCAAGCTTTAACTGCTGGCTATTCTTCTTTTGTGGCTTAACCCAACCAATCGGAGTCATGTCTTTCCCGGGTATTTTACAGCTTGTTTTTAGTATAAAGCATCGCAGACCAAAGCGTTGTTATAGATCACGTTATATAATTGGAATCATTTTCTTATTCAACATCTTAAGCTAACAAGGGGTAGGCAGGTGCTTTAAATAAAGAGGATGGCGTACCCTCTCATACCCCTTCAATTTGAGTCTTGGTTTTAACTTAAAAGCCCTTCACTGACACGGAGGTAGGCTATTTAAAGGGTGGGTGGAAGGAATTGACCCACACATCTATGGATATAGCTGCCTATAGCCTAATTTACATCTGTCAAACAGGTAAGCCTACCTCTTATTTCTTAAATAGGAATAAATAAGCTCCAACACAAAGCCCTCTTGTTGTTAGTAAAGCTTAATTAAAATCAAGACAGTTTAAATGAACTATGCCTACTTTCATGAGCAATCCATTTCTGATTGTGCTGCTTGAAGCTTCAGGACCACAGTTTAAGTTACTCGAATCATTAACTCTGATAAATATATTATGGGCAAGAAACATATGGACTTTAATCAAATCAATAATATACTGAACAAAAATATAAATGTAAAGTGTTGGTCTCATGTTTCACAAAAGATCCCAGACATTTTCCATGTGCACAGAAATAAATTAATGCTTATTCTCTCATGTTGTGCACAAATGTGTTTACATCCCTGTTAGTGAGCATTTCTCCTTTGCCAAGATAATCAATCCATCTGACAGGTGTGGAATATAAATAAACTGATTAAACAGCATGATCGTTACAGGTGCACCTTGTGCCGGTACAATAAAAGGTCACTCTAAAATGTGCAGTTTTGTCACACAACACAATGTCACAGATGTCTGAAGTTGAGGGAGTGTGCAATTGGCTTGCTGACAGCAGGAATGTACACCAGAGCTGTTGCCAGAGAATTTAATGGTAATTTATCTACGATAAGCCACCTCCAACGTCAATTTAGAGAATTTGGCAGTATGTCCAACCGGCCCCACAACTGCAGACCACGCCAGCCCAGGACCCCCACATCCAGCTTCTTCACCTGCGGGGTTGTCTGAGACCAGCCACCCGGACAGCTGATGAAACCGAGGAGTATTTGTTTGTAATCAAGCCCTTTTGTGCGGGAAAATGTATGATTGGATGGGCCTGACTCCCCAGTTGGTGGGCCTGACTCCCTAGTGGGTGGGCATAAGCCCTCCCAGGCCCACCCATGGCTGGGCCCCTGCCCAGTCATGTGAAATCCATAGATTAGGCCCTATTGAATTTATTTCAATTAACTGATTTCCTTACATGAACTGTAACTCAGTAAAATTGTTCATTGTTGCTTGTGGCACTTAAATTTTGTTTTTGTTCAGTATAGTAGTAGCAAGCTATCAATGTTGACCTCCGGACCTCCTCATCTTTGCACTTTCCTTCTCAAACTAAACAGACCATAAGCTAGGGCTGGTCTGCGCAAAGGTGCAATTTTTGGACTAGGCCTAATAAAAAATAAAAAAGATTTACTGAAGAAACCTTTGACTCTCCTCCTGAATTGCCACTGTAGCCCTACACAGCATGGCCATTGATTACACAGCACGGCCATTGATTACACAGCACGGCCATTGATTACACAGCACGGCCATTGATTAAGCAGCACTGAATGTTTTTGATCAGCAAAAGCAGAGCATGGCAGGGCTCTGGGTAATTCAGCCTAGTTTCATTTACACCATACCAGCAGCTCTCTTAGAAATATAACTTTGCTCTGTGCTTCTGAGTATGCACTTCGTAAGCTATGCTTTTAAATAATTTGATTTAAAGCACACTAAATAGCCTCTAGGCACAGTTAATATTGCACCCAGAGGAGAATCAGAGATTGAGGGGTGGCATCGGCCACACTATTTATTTATATACACGCACTACTGGTTAAACGTTTTAGAACACCTACACATACAAGTGTGTTTCTTTATTTGTACTATTTTCTACATTGTAGAATAATAGTGAAGACAAACTATGAAATAACACATGGAATCATGTAGTAACCAAAAGTGTTAAACAAATCAAAATATATGAGTTTCTTCAAATAGCCACCCTTTGACTTGATGACAGCTTTGCACACTCTGCATTCTCTCAACCAGCTTCACCTGGAATGCTTTTCCAACAGTCTTGAAGGAGTTCCCACAAGTGTTGAGCACTTGTTGGCTGCTTTTCCTTCACTCTGCAGTCCAATTCATCTCAATTTGGTTAAGGTCAGTGGATTGTAGAGGCCAGGTCATCTGATGCAGCACTCCATGACTCTCCTTGGTTATACAGCCTGGAGGTGTGTTGGGTAATTGTCCTGTGAAAAACAAATGATAGTCCCACTAAGCCCAAACCAGATGGTGTGCTTTGTTCTAAATAAATCAGACAGTGTCACCAGCAAAGCACCCCCACAGCATAACACCACCTTCATGCTTTACGGTGGGAAATACACATGTGGAGATCATCCGTTCACCCACAGAGTCTCACAAAGACACAGCGGTTGGAACCAAAAATCTCAAATTTGGACTCCAGACCAAAGGACAAATTTCACTGGTCTAATGTCCATTGCTAATGTTTCTTGGCCTAAGCAAGCCTCCTATTGGTGTCCTTTTAGTAGTGATTTCTGTGCAGCAATTTGACCATGAAGGCCTGATTCACACAGTCTCCTCTGAACAGTTGATGTTGAGATGTGTCTGTTACTTGAACTCTGAAGCATTTATTTGGGATGCAATTTCTGAGGCGGGTAACTCTAATGAAGTTAGCCTCTGCAGCAGAGGTAACTCTGAGTCTTCCATTGCTGTGGCGATCCTCATGAGAGCCAGTTTCATAGCGCTTGATGGTTTTTGCCACTGCACTTGAAGAAACTTTCAAAGTTCTTGAAATGTTCCGTATTGCTTATTTGAGCTGTTCTTGCCATAATATGGACTTGGTCTTTTACCAAATAGGGCTATCTTCTGTATACCCCGGTACCTTGTCACAACACAACTGATTGGCTCAAACTCATTAAGAAGGATAGAAATGGGCTGATGGTGAAGTAGACATACTCAGTATTCATATCGCAAAAGATAGAAATTCCACAATGAATTTCAATAGAAAACTTAGACAAGATGTTTTTTGGCCTGGTGGTAGATCGGTCAACATGCCCTTGAGCAGGGCATTGATCCTGGATGCTTCTGTGTGTCGCTCTGAATGTGGATGACCAATCTACCACCAGGCCAAAAAACGTGAACCCGAAACCTCCAAGATCCCCCCCCCCCACAGTTCCCCAATAGCTGTCCCTCAACCATTCGAGACACCTCCTTCTACCTTGCTGAGCGGCCGTTCAGGTTATGTCGATATAGGACTCGTTTTACTGTGGATATAGATACTTCTGTACCTGTTTCCTCCAGCATCTTCACAAGGTCCTTTGCTGTCGTTCTGGGATTAATTTGCACTTTTCACACCAAAGTACGTTAATCTCTAGGAGACCGAACACGTCTCCTTCCTGAGCGGTATGATGGCTTTGTGGTCCCGTGGTGTTTATACTATTGTTTGTACAGGTGAATGTGGTACCTTCAGGCGTTTGGAAATTGCTCCCAAGGATGAACCAGACCTGTGGAGGTTTACAATGTTTTTTTGTCTGAGGTCTTGGCTGATTTGTTTTGATGTTCACATGATGTCAAGCAAAGAGGCACTGAGTTTGAAGGTAGGCTTTGAAATACATCCACAGATACACCTCCAATTGACTCAAATTATGTCAATTAGCCTATCAGAATCTTCTAAAGCCATGACATCATTTTCTGGAATTTTCCAAGCTGTTTAAAAGGCACAGTCAACTTAGTGTATGTAAACTTCTGACCCACTGGAATTGGGTCAGAAGAATGACTTGTGTCATGCACAAAGTAGATGTCCTAACCAACTTGTCAAAACTATAGTTTGTTAACAAGAAATTTGTGGAGTTTTAATGACTTCAACTGTACATATAAATATGGATGCGCGATGGCTGTGCGGCATAGGCAAAATGCAATAGATGGTATAAAATGAATCAATTTTATTTGTCACGTACACATGGTTAGCAGATGTTAATGCGAGTGTAGCTAAATGCTTGTTTATACACAATACAGTATATACACGAGATGAGTAATGTAGGATATGTAAACATTATTAAAGCTATATTATTTAAAGAGACTAGTGATACCTTTTATTAAATCAATTTATTAAAGTGGCCAGTGATTTGAGTCTGTTGGCAGCAGCCTCTCTGTGTTAGTGATGGCTATTTAACAGTCTGATGGCCTTCAGATAGAAGCGGTTTTTCAGTCTCTCGGGCACAGCTTTGATGCACCTGTACTGACTTCGCCTTCTGGATGATAGCGGGGTGAACAGGCAGCGGCTCGGGTGGTTGTTGTCCTTTGATTATATTTTTGGCCTTCCTGTGATATCGGGTGCTGTAGGTGTCCTGGAGGGCAGGTAGTTTGCCCCTGGTGATGTGTTGTGCAGACCGCACTACCCTCTGGAGATCCTTGTGATTGAGGGCGTTGCAGTTCCCTTACCAGGCGGTGATAAAGCCAAATTGGCGCTATTGCACCTTCTTAACCATGCTGTGTGGGTGGACCATTTGTATGTCTGTGACGTGTATGCTGAGGAACTTAACTTTCCACCTTCTCCACTACTGTCCTGTCGATGTGGATGAGGGGGTGCTCCCTCTGCTCATCTCCTTTGTTTTGTTGACATTGAGTGAGAGGTTATTTTACTGGCACCACACTCCGAGGGCCCTCACCTCCTCCCTGTAGGCTGTTTCGTCGTTGTTGGTAATCAAGTCTACCGCTGTAGTGTCGTCTGCAAACTTGATGATTGAGTTGGAGGCGTGCATGGCCATGCAGTCATGGGTGAACAGGGAGTACAGGAGAGGGCTGAGAATGCACCCTTGTGGGGCCCTGGTATTGAGGATCAGCCGGGTGGAGATGTTGTATCCTACCTTCACCACCTGGGGGCAGCCAGTCAAAGTCTAGGACCCAGTTGCACAGGGTGGGGTCAAGACCCATGGTCTCAAGCTTAATGATGAGTTTGGAGGGTGCCTTGGTGTTGAATGCTGAGCTGTAGTCAATGAACAGCCTTCTTACATAGGTATTCCTCTTGTCCAGATGGGATAGGGCAGTGTGATGGTGATTGCATCGTCTGTGGATGTTACTGTGAATTTTATTGTCTGAAGCGGAACATATTCCAGTCCACATGATCGAAGCAATCTTGAAGCGTGGAATCCGATTGGTCAGACCAGCGTTGCATATACCGAAGTACGTGCGCTTCCTGTTTTAGTTTCTGCCTATATGAGGGGAGCAAAAAGATGTCATGGTCAGATTTGCCGAAGGGAGGGTGGGGGAGGGCCTTGTATGCATGGCAGAATTTAGGTAGCCTTGTTTTCAAATTAGCTTTGTTAAAATCCCCAGCTACAATAAATGAAGCCTCAGGATATATTGTTTCCAGTTTACATAGAATCCAGTGAAGTTCTTTCAGGGCGGTCTAGGTATCTGCTTGGGGGGGAATAAACACGGTTGTGACTATAATCGAAGAGAGATAATGCGGTTGGCATTTGATTGTAAGGAATTCTAGGTCCGGTGAACAAAAAGACTCGAGTTCCTGTATGTTGTTATGATTACACAATGAGTCGTTAATCATGAGGCATATGATTTTCTGGGCTAATGTAAGATATAATACATAGGAAACTACACAGTAATGTTTTTTTTAAGGACGTTCTTCTTACCAGTGAGATATTTGTTTTTGTCAGCGCGACCCATGAAGAATCCAGTAGTGTAGCTGGCCACTGAACGGCTCTGAATTCACTGTCAGCATGCAGTCAAAGCTATAACCACTTTTGGAGCTAACTAGTGCTCTCAAATCATATCCTGATGTTGACAGCAAATGAGAGTTGTATTCATAACATTTCTAACTTAACTAGTAATTCATACATTGAGAAAACAAGTTTATATTAAGTGGTTTGCCAGCTAGCTAGGGTTAGCAGCGTTTGGTGGTAAATAAGACTGAGCTAACCAGCTGAACTAGCAAACAATGTAACAAAAGTATAATTTCAGGAATCACAGTAGCAATTACTCCTGGTATACTGTTCAATTATTTAGCCATTTTAAACATTTTATAAAATAAAGTGTAAATTCTATTCATTTTTACATGTAGTAAAATGATGTGAAGCAGAGTGGAAGTTATATTATGCCAGGCACCTGCAGCAGGCCCATGTTTGGAAAGTCTGTTTATTAATGTTCCTTTGGATATTATTTGGATATCCTTTTATCCTATTATAAGAAGCAACCCCACGGACAATCGGCAGGGTAAATGCAAATGGAATTTCATTCAACAGTCGCGACAGACTGTAAATGTACTTGACTGTTGTCCAAGGGACAGCATAGGAATGTCGGGGCTAAGAGTTGGTAAACGTTGATCCACTTCATCCACTGCAGGACTTTTCAATGATTTTGCAATGAATTGTTTGATGTGTCTGAATAGATAATGCACAGCCCCTCTTGTTGAACAAATCTGTGACGAAAATAATCTCACTTGTGTCGTGCCACCTCTGATCTGTTAAAGTTCTGTAATTTTATGCACATAATTGATTTCATGTTGCTAAGGCATTCTTACCAGTACATCAGTCTACCACGATACTATTGTTAGCTCCTGGGAAACCCCACTGGCACTAGGAACACAGTGACCAGGGTAGACTGACTATGAGAAGCATGTACTTTGTCCTAGTATGAGTCAGTTACGTCAAGGTGACATTGGGAGAAGTCATGCTTAACGACGCAAATTGGCCGCCTTGTGAAATTCATTTGGTTATTAAGTTGCTGATGTCTTTGCTTTTCTTAGTGTATGATTGCTGAAACACAGAAAACACTGATTGGAGAAGTCATGCTTAAGGAAACATTGGCTGCCTTGTGAAAATTAATGTGGTTACTACGTTGCTGATGTCTTTGCTTTTTCATATGATTGCTGATCCAGCACAGGAAACACTGGTTGTGCAATGCTTTGACCTAGATTAGAGTCTGAGGATACTATATTTATATCGTCTCAGTTAGCACACAGCTGGGCTTTTGTAATCTTACTGTAGGTTTATTAGTCACATCTCTGAACATATCTTTGGTAACATTGGAAGTTATCCTTGTGCAAGTTATTCATCTTGTACTTTTGTTATAATGTACTACTGTTGTTGCTTCAACCCATATTATGTGTCCAGATCCTGTAGGATCGGAACATAGTGAGCTGCTCCTCTCACTCAATAAGAAGCTGCTGCGTTCTCTGGAGGACCAGGAAACATCCCCTAATCCGAGTGTGCACCTGTCCCTGCGTCTGTCTACTCACCACAACCTTGGCAAGGAGAGTGATCACCTGAATGCACTTAAAACAGATTTACACAATGACATTGAGAGGTAAAAGGTCATATTTATAAAGCCCTTTTATTGCACATTTCTAGATGTCATTGTGTATTTCATGCTTGATAATGACCTAGTTGTGCAAATGTCCTTTTATGTAGTCAATCACTTCAAAACTACCTGCAGTGCATTTGTATCCAGTTTCTGGTTCTGTATTTACAATTGATACGTTTGAGATTATATTGAAGTTTGTTTTCCCATCACAACTCTCCTGTATCTTCCCCTTACCCTATATCCTCTGCTCTCAGCTCTCTGGCTAATAGCCAGCCAGTGGTGGGTCTCCTGGCCCTTTACACTCTGGCCCTGAAGGCCTCCTGCTATGATCTCAACACCCTGACCTTCACCGTCAACCAGAGGAGCGAGACCCTGCTGACTCATCTCAAGAGACAGATGGCACTAGAGAAAGAGCACATCACCTGTAAGCCTCCTCATTCCTCCGCCTGACCCTTACCATCTTTCTTAATGCTCTATATACTTTATTTGTTCTCAGTCGCTGTTACTATTGAATTATTATATCTGATATGTATTTGTTTGTCTTTCTCTCCTGCAGTCAGTCACCGTCCTCTGACAAATTACTACCAGTACTCTCTAGGCGTGCTGGCACTCTGTGTGAGTGGAGTTAGAGTCAACTCTCACGTCAGCAAGAAGCTCATCGGGGCTGTAGACCATGGACATATCAAACATGGAGACTCCGATTGCATCGGTAAGTGTGACCAAGGAAAACCAGGAGCATCTCCAAACTCTGATTCTGCTTTCCTATAGTTAAAATGTATTTCCTCACACTGGCTCCCTCCAACCATATTCTCTATGGGTGATTTCATGCTAAACCCCTGCTTCATCCCCTCTGTCTTGCTTTAGACACGTTTGCCATGGCTGGAATGGCCCTACAGTGCCTGAAGGAGTCTGACACTCAGGTGCAGGATGCGACTCTTGACAAGGCCCTGGGCGTCATCAAGCAGAAGCTACTGGACTCCCGGCGGGCTGATGGTCACATGGGCAATGAGTTCAGCACAGGCCTGGCAGTGCAGGTAAGGACTGGGTCACCCCCCCCCCCCCTCTAGGCCAACAGTGCCTTTGGAAAGTATTCAGACCCCTTGAGTTTTTCCACGTTTTGTTACATTACAGCCTTATTCTAAAATGTATTAAATCATTTTTTCCCCCTCATGAATCTACATACAATACCATATAAAGACAAAGCAAAACCAGGTTAAGACCATTTTTGCTAATTTATAATAACAAAAAAATATCACATTTACATAAGTATTCAGACCCTTTACTTAATACTTTGTTGAAGCACCTTCTAGGGTATGACGCTACAAGCTTGGGAAGTTGTATTTGGGGAGTTTCACTCATTTTCTCTGCAGATCCTTTCAAGCTCTGTCAGGTTGGATGGGGAGCGTTGCTGCACAGCTATTTTCATGTCTCTCCAGAGATGTTTGATCAGGTTAAGTCCATGCTCTGGCTGGGCCACTCAAGGGACATTCAGAGATTTGCACTGAAGACACTCCTGTGTTGTCTTGGCTGTGGGCTTAGGGTCGTTGTCCTGTTGGAAGGTGAACCTTTGCCCCAGTCTGAGGTCCTGGGGGCTCTGGAGCAGGTTTTCATCAAGGATCTCTCTGTACTTTGCTCTGTTCATCTTTGCTTTGATCCTGACTAGTTTCCCAGTCCCTGCCGCTGAAAAACGTTCCCACAGAATGATGCTGCCACCACCATGCTTCACCGTAGGGATGGTGCCAGGTTTCTTCCAGATGTGACGATTGGCATTCAGGCCAAAGAGTTCAATCTTGGTTTCATCAGAACAGAGAATCTTGTTTCTCATGGTCTGAGTCTTTAGGTGCCTTTTGGCAATCTCCAAGTGGGCTGTCCTGCCTTTTACTGAGGAGAGGCATCTGCCTGGCCACTCTACCATGAAGACTTGATTGGTGGAGATATGGTTGTACTTCTGGAAGGTTCTCCCATCTCCACAGAGGAACACTAGAACTCGGGTTCTTGGTCACCTCCCTGACCAAGGCCCTTTTCCCCCAATTGCTCAATTTGGTCGGGCGGCCAGCTCTAGGAAGAGTCTTGGTGGTCACAGGTGGACTCCAATGAAGTTGCTGAAACAGGATGCACCTGAGCTCAATTTCGAGTCTCATAGCAAAGGGTCTGAATACTTATGTAAATAAGGTACCTCTTTTAATTTGCTAAAATGTCTAAACTTGTTTTTTTGCTTTGTCATTATGGGGTATTGTGTGTAGATTGCTGAGGATTTTTTATTTAATCCATTTCAGAATAAGACTAACGTAACTCAATTTGGAAAAAGTCAAGGGATCTGAATACTTTTCTAAGGCTCTGTATATTAACCTGTGCAGCGTTTACATACATTTCTGATTGGAGCAATATAAGCATTTCCCATGGGAATAACATGGTGTGTCCCTGTGTCCCAGGCCCTGCTGGCTATGGGCAGTCAGGTGCAGGAGTGTTCTACCTCAATGGAAGCCATGAGGTCAGATGTGAGGAAAGGAACATATCTCAACCCCATGGCCATGTCCCAAACTCTGCCTGCCCTCCAGCAAAAGACCTATCTGCAAGTCAAGGGCAAGCAGTGCCGCAATGAGGATGGCAAGTGCTGCGTTATCATCAAACCCAACAGTGGTCAATCTGTTTTTGAGGTGTGATCCTCCTCACTCTTACTTACTGCCTCTGCTTGGTTGGGGTTTCCTCTACAGACAGCCTGGTCCTGGAGGCCAGGAAGCCAGTGAGGGTGTTACAGAGCAATACCAAAGTAGCCCTGAAGTTGGAGGTGGTCAAATCACATGGGGCTCCTGATGTCTATTCTGTTGATGTGCCAACGGGCACCTCGTTGGTTTATGCCCTTGAACTCCTTCAAAAGAAGAACATTGGCTTCACGTGAGTTAATGGGGCGCTTTTATAGTTATTTTGGTTGATATATTAATCAAGTTCCAAATTGATACTTTTTGGAGAGCTAATTTGTCTTATTTACATTGCTACAACTCAGAAAATGTTGTAGAACTTCGCAGTGTAGTGGTGAATAGCTTAGTGTCATGTCACAAGTTTAACATGATGAATTCTCCTCCTTGCTCCGTCCTCTGCCTACACTGCAGGTTTGAGAAGGAGCCCAGCCTGTGGGGACCCTTCCTGAGCGTGGTGAATGGGGAACGGGCTCGACAGACCGACCGTAGATACTGGCGCCTCTCGTCAGACGGCAACACTCTCAGCCATGGTGAGAACAGAGGGTTATATGCCATAGGAAACACATACACAAATGTACATGCAAAATACACAACTTTCCTATGTCGTTACTAGTTATTGCTCAACAATACAATTAATGTCTTAATTGCATTCATCCAAACATTGATATTTAGTCACAGTAGGAAGGAATTCAAACAATGATTTGGTTTCTCTCATTAGGTATCAAAGACTTCAAGATTGAGAGGGCTCAACAGGTCACCATCGAAAACACCAGCTACTGAGAATCAAGATGCTTGAAGCACAGTGATTGAAAAGGTGTCATGTCAAGTTATCTGATGTGAAAGCAATCCAGCTCAATAATGTGATTTGTAGTGTCATGTACTAGGATATTTTGGGGTAACAAAATTGTAGAGATCTTAGCTCAAAGGTTTGCAACAACTTTTATGGACTTGATTCATTTCCCCAGTGAATATGAATAGTTAATTTTAGCAGAGACTCATGACTTTCTTTACTTTTACCTCTATGGATTAAAAACACATTATGTATGAACATTTATACAGAATATAATTGCCTTTTTTATACTTAACATGTCATACTTTTTTGTTTGTTTTAATGTATGGTTTAAACATTTTGCATTTGAATAAACAAGATAAACCTTTGGCTATATTTGTCTGCTTTATTTCTTCATTTTAGCAGTATAGCATTAAGGGTTGGGGTGGCCATTGTTTCCAAAAAAGAAATAGGCTAAGCCTACTCTCCAGCCATTTGAATTAGTAAATCATTCTGATAAAGTGGAGGTCAGAATGAAATTAAAGTCAAATTACCTCACATCACCCCTGATTTTCACACATAGCTTGTAATCCAGGATTAGGTGTCTGACAGCAGGTGGCAGGAGCTAGCTGTACAAGCGTTTTGACAAGTGGAAATGATGTGGTCCTTCTGTAGCTCAGTTGGTAGAGCATGGCGCTTGTAACGCCAGGGTAGTGGGTTCGATCCCCGGGACCACCCATACGTAGAATGTATGCACACATGACTGTAAGTCGCTTTGGATAAAAGCGTCTGCTAAATGGCATATATTATTATATTAAATGAGGTGTCTGCCTGAAGTGAGGTATAATAACAACTGTCTGCCCAACGACCAGTATGGTCTGCCTGTCCAAAACATCACTAGTTACCACAGACACAATGTAAAAATAGGCTTTATTGTAAAAATTACTCAAAACAAAGATGTGGTTTTAAGGTTAGGCATGAAGTTTAAAATCAGATTTTTAGAAGGGAAGTTAACCAAGGTATCGTTACTCATTGTGTATTTATTTTTTCACGTTATTAAAACATTTTTTTTGATCTGCATTGTTTGGAAAGGCCCATAACTAAGCATTTCACTGTTAGTATACATCTGTTTACAAATCATGTGACATGTGGCTGTGGTAACTAGTGACGACCCAAAACATCCTCTGTTGGCAAGCAATTGTCAGATGAGGGTCGTCACCGCAGCCACATAAACCCTGCCTATTTCTACAATGTATCTTCTTAAAATCAGATTTGAACCCTAACCTTAACGCTTAACTGAACCACACTGCTAAACCCTATGCTTAACCTTAAAGATGCAATATGCACGCAGAAATGTTTTAATAGCTCACCTAATGAAAGCGCCTTTAGTTAAGAATGCTGGAATTTGCCAAAGCACTGCCTTAAATCCATCTTCTGCTATAGTGAGGCATGAAGGATGAGTAGAAAGTGCATGTAATTCTCCCAAATGCTTGGCTGAAACAATAGCCTTCTCTATGGAAGGCAGTCATGACTGAGAGCTCACATAGCTCAGGTGAAGACAGGGGCTCAAATGGTGGACTCAAGTGATCGTAGGACAACATTTAACTCACATGAGGGTACTGAATGAGCCTTGGGGGGCTGTAGCCTGCGATTAGATGGTGTGCCCCTGGTGATGCACCTGCAATGTGATCATGATCCACAGAGATCATATATACTTTCCATGTAGGTGGGGACTTCCCTGCAGCCATAAAAGCTTGGGGAGGAAAGTCAAAATGACAGATATTTGGCAGGAAGATGGCGATGGTCGACAAACCACTTCCTGAATACATTCCACTTGTAGGAATAGAGGGTGCGCGTAGAGGATGCCATGGCTGCCCGAATTGTAACAATTAATCTAGAGGCGAAAGAAACACACACCTATTTAGGCGAGGTGCTGGCTTGCGGAGTAGAACACTTGAAAAATTAAAGGAGAGCCGCACACTCTAGGAGCTCAGAGGCAATAACCTAATAACCAACATTGCGACAGACAAGCTGTCTGATTTGTAACAATTACCAAGGAGGATAGACCTGCGGCTACAAGGCGGTCACATTCAGGGGCCACACCAACAACAGGGGCCACACCAACAACGTCAGTTTGCTGGGTTTGGCGTGCTAAAGCTTGCCACTCACTTGTGGAGATCTACTCGAAGAGGGAGTCCCCATGGTTGGGGGGTATTCAGCTCTATAAGGTCTGAAAACCAGTGAAGCTGTAGCCAACATGTAGCAACAAGTAGAACTGATGTGCTCTCAAGACTGATTTTCCTCAAGACCTGAAGGAGAAAAGGAATTGGTGGAAATGCATACAGCAGCCTACTTGGCAATCTATGTGATAGGCCATCAACCCTGAGTGGGCCTGCTGAAACATTTATGGAGAACCACATAGGACAGTGGGTTGAGTCTTGCGATGCAAACAGATCAGAGATGGCCCTTATGAATTGCACCCCGATCATCTCCAGTCTGAAGTAAAAGGGCCTCCTCTGGAGAGGTCTGCTGCATGATTCTCCACCCCCGGCTGGTCTATTGCTCTGAGGGATGTAAGGTGTCTGTTTGTCGAAAGCAGTAGCTCCCTTGCTATCTGGTGCAGTGCCATTAACCTCCGTCCACCCTGGTGGTTGATGTGTGCAACCACGGTTGTGTTGTCTATCCGTATCAGTACGTTGTCCTCTCAGTACTGGGAGGAAGTGCCAGAGTGCAACGTGAATTGCCTTTACGTTGATGTGAGCTGTTGTCCATGGTGCTGATCAAACACCATGGACCCCTTACTGGTTCAAGACTGCTCCCCATCTCTGTAGGGAGGCGTCTGTGGTCAAAGTCACCCCGGTTGTGAACTGCGCCTAGGAGAACTGTACTGGGAGTTTGAAGTGCTAGGCGCCACCATTGTATTGCTCTCCAGCAACTCATTGAAATTGTCTGCTTTTTGTGTTTGTCCCTCCTGGGACATAGATTGTGTCTGTTGTACCAGCGCTGAATTGTCATCTCCCTTCAAAATGCTGACATTCAAAACCATCATTCAGTCAGTACAAACAGGCAATTGGACCTGAAAGATGCATACTTTCATATCTCCATTCTACCAGCACACAGAAAAGACCTGATATTCACCTTCAAAAAAACCTGTTTTTAAGTTTCGAGTGAATAAGCACAGCTTGCCCCCCTTCAGGCCAGGGTCCTTAACTACATAGACGATGTGCAGGGTCACGAAGCCAAGCTTTGGTACACACATCCATGGTGTCATTTGCGAGTTGGGACTAACGATGGATTGAGAAAACTGAGAAAACAGGTGACATCGCAAGAGAGTCAGAGTCTCCTAGGCCTCCTAGTTGCTGCAGTCGATGATGTACCGTTGGGCTCCACATGTGGCCAATACATCTTAGGTCCAGGATCGGACGGAGGCCTCCGCACTCTTTTGGCAACAGAAAATAGATTGAATTGAACCCACAGTATGCTTTTTAACAGGGTTGCGAGCTGTTGGATTCAAGACACACCTGAAGTGTGGGGTCGTTGACAAAACACCCATTTGTTGGCCATTGACCTTTTCCTGCTAGAAAGGTAGTGCTCAAGGAAATAGTGTTGCGCTAGAGAATTAGTCCCATCAGGACTGAGAATGCATGCTGTGGTGCAGAGGGGACTTGGCATGCCTATGATGCACCTCTACCTCTAGGGCGATGCTGCAGCTCCACCTCTTCGGTAGGGCTGAGATTGTCTGCTCCTCTACTCATGAGCAGGTGCAGCGATAGTCGGAGCCTCGTTTCTTGACATCCCAGTTGGGGCCTTGGGATGGGGCGCTAGACCTTGGAATGAGGCGCTGAAGCTCCATCTGTGCTTCTCTGTCCTCCTTAGACACTTGGAGGAAGTGGGCCACTGCTGGGCCAAATATCTGGCCAGGTGATATGGGTACACCTAGGAGTGGAACGTTCTCTTTGTCAGAGAGTTTGGACTGTGCTAACCATAGGTGGCATGCACACCACACAGTGTTGCCAAATATTTCCCAACCATCTGAGCATTGCCCTGAAGGCATTGGATGAGCAGGTCTCTTACTGTAGACAGTTATTTCATGGTCTCAGCATCATAGTTTGCGGAGAGGCTTTCCTGCAGTTCCTTCTGATAGAAGGCCAGTATCATGGCTGAAATTCCTAAACCTAGCGGCTGAAGCAGTGCTGTCCTCTGTCCTGTATAGGAAGCCATCAGATGCCCTGTATTGTTTGTTAGGCAGCTCTTGGTCTGAACTGTGACAGAGAGAAGCAGGCAGAACAAGCGAAGCAAATGAGTTGTCCATACAAAACTAACCTCCTCTGCACCATGAACCGTAGCCAAGCGAGTGCGTATGCTTGGCATGGCAGGGGTTCTGTCATTTGAAGTGCTTTGAGAGACTAGTCAAGGACCATATCACCTCCACCCTACCTGACACCCTAGACCCACTCCAATTTGCTTACCGCCCTAATAGGTCCACAGACGATGCAATCTCAACCACACTGCACACTGCCCTAACCCATCTGGACAAGAGGAATACCTATGTGAGAATGCTGTTCACCGACTACAGCTCGGCATTTAACACCATAGTGCCCTCCAAGCTCGTCATCAAGCTCGAGACCCTGGGTCTCGACGCCGCCCTGTGCAACTGGGTACTGGACTTCCTGACGGGCCGCCCCCAGGTGGTGAGGGTAGGCAACAACATCTCCACCCCGCTGATACTCAACACTGGCGTGCCCCAAGGTTCTCCTGTACTCCCTGTTCACCCATGACTGCATGGCCACGCACGCCTCCAACTCAATCATCAAGTTTGCAGATGACACAACAGTGGTAGGCTTGATTACCAACAACGACGAGACGGCCTACAGGGAGGAGGTAAGGGCCCTCGGAGTGTGGTGTCAGGAAAATAACCTCACACTCAACGTCAACAAAATTAAGGAGATGATTGTGGACTTCAGGAAACAGCAGAGGGAACACCTCCCTATCCACATCGATGGAACAGTAGTGGAGAGGGTAGTAAGTTTTAAGTTCCTTGGCATACACATCACAGACAAACTGAATTGGTCCACCCACACAGACAGCATCGTGAAGAAGGCGCAGCAGCGCCTCTTCAACCTCAGGAGGCTGAAGAAATTTGGCTTGTCACCAAAAGCACTCACAAACTTCTACAGATGCACAATCGAGAGCATCCTGTCGGGCTGTATCACCGCCTGGTACGGCAACTGCTCCGCCCACAACCGTAAGGCTCTCCAGAGGGTAGTGAGGTCTGCACAACGCATCACCGGGGGCAAACTACCTGCCCTCCAGGACACCTACACCACCCGATGTCACAGGAAGGCCATAAAGATCATCAAGGACAGCAACCACCCGAGCCACTGCCTGTTCACCCCGCTATCATCCAGAAGGCGAGGTCAGTACAAAGCTGGGACCGAGAGGCTGAAAAACAGCTTCTATCTCAAGGCCATCAGACTGTTAAACAGCCACCACTAACATTGAGTGGCTGCTGCCAACACACTGACTCAACTCCAGCCACTTTAATAATGGGAATTGATGGGAAATTATGTAAAATATATCACTAGCCACTTTAAACAATGCTACCTAATATAATGTTTACATACCCTACATTATTCATCTCATATGTATACGTATATACTGTACTCTATATCATCTACTGCATCCTTATGTAATACATGTATCACTAGCCACTTTAACTATGCCACTTTGTTTACATACTAATCTCATATATATATACTGCACTCAATACTATCTACTGTATCTTGCCTATGCCGCTCTGTACCATCACTCATTCATATATCTTTATGTACATATTCTTTATCCCCTTACACTTGTGTCTATAAGGTAGTAGTTTTGGAATTGATAGCTAGATTACTTGTTGGTTATTACTGCATTGTCGGAACTAGAAGCACAAGCATTTCGCTACACTCGCACTAACATCTGCTAACCATGTGTATGTGACAAATAAAATTTGATTTGATTTGATTTGGCGTGCTCTACGTGCATTGGAACTCATGCACAAAGTCTTTGAACAAGGGATGGATATCGGTCTTTGAAGAACTGAAATAATCAAGCTTGGATGTGGACGCCATTGGCAGAAGGTGAGCGACGGTGTTTATTAGGCGGTGGATCACGAGGGGAGGGAGACCCGTCATTAGACGTAAAGAGTTTGGAATGATCATTGAGCTGTGTGGCAGACTCATCTGATGAGAATCCTGAGGCTCCCCCCAAAGCGCAAGTGGAGATTTTAATGCTCTTGGTTAGAATTTCTGACAGTGAGTTTAAGAGCTGATACCCTGTGCAGCCGCTTGAGCATGTACAGCTCCCAAGCAAAGAATGCAAGGTGCCTGCAGGCTACAGATCCCCACGGCTCCTTCAGTACCCTCATGGGAGATATATATAGTCCTACGATCACTATTTGAGCCTGTCTTCACTTGACCTATGTGATCTCTCAGTCAAGACTCCCTTTTAATTGGCTGTTGTTTCAGCAAAGCCTGTTGGAGAATTACATGAACTTTCTACCCATCCTTCATGCATGACCAGCAGAAGATTGATCTTAAGCAGTGCTTTGGCCAAATCCAGCATTCTTACCAAAGGTGCTTTCATTCTAACATGCTAACCAGACCTTAATCATAGCGGCATTTCCCCCTCTTCCCCTCTCCTCACAGGAGAGTTGTGACGTGCATACACTCTGGCCAGTTAGGGCATTGAGTGCCTATCTCGCTGCAACAACAACTGTTCATCAAACAAAACAGCTTTGTGTGTGTTATGGGGAGAACACCAAAGGGTGCACTGTCTCGAAGCAGAGACTGGCACATTGGATTACCAATGCAGTCTCAAAACCATACGCTGCAGCATGTCGACCACCTCCAGATAGCGTAGTAGAACACTCCACCAGAGGTATGACTACTTCATGGGCCTCCCTGGACTCTGCAAGTTGGATAACACCCATGACTTTCAAGTTCGAGCTTTTAGCTTGCTTGTGTATACCGATGTTTACCACTGTTGAAATTCTGTGTTACCCTGTTGCATCCTGTGGTGGATACAAGGGCGTCCTAAGGACTCATCTGGACCGTGTTAAATGGTGAGTTATCCCACTCTGTTGTCCGCACAACCTCTTTGGTACAGCATCTCCAATATGTTGTTTGATGACCCATTACGAAAACAAGAGAGAACATTGAGTTACGGATGTAACCTTGGTTCACTTAGTAGAGTAATGGGTAGCCAAGCGTTCATGTCATTCCTCCACATCCGAGGGGTTCAAGTGAATAGACAATATGTCACAACACACTGCCTTTAAATAGCCTACCAACTGCATAGGTTATAGGCCTATACATTTAAATGATATTGAACTAAAGTTAATGTTAATTCAATTTAGTTTTATTTTTGATATTTGGCTACTGTCTAATATTTGCCTCAATATATTTAATGATGGGTAGTCTAGCATTCCTTTTGTAAATCATTTCCCCCTATTTGTTCCCCGTACTTTTTAACTGCATTGTTGGGAAATGGCTTGTAAAGTAAGCATTTCACAGTAAAGTCTACACCTGTTGTATTTGGCGCATGTGACAAATGAAATTGGATTTGATCATGTGCTGGATGTGCCAAATCTTAATTTAGTGCATTTATTATAGGGTAAGCATTCAAATAAGCCGCCTCAATATTTGCAGCCATAGGTGATAATCTCTCTCTAGGAGCTGATCTGTCGTCAGAATTGTGGAATAATTCTAATGTTAAGGTAAGGTTTGAATGGAGAAAGCTGACTCAAGAGCAGCGCTGCTTTTCTTTTGCAGCCAAATATGATATAAAATAAAAGACAACTTAATAGAAATTTTATTTTGAAAGTTGCTGTGAAATTTTATTTCATTAGATTAGTCTATTTTGCATAGGCCTACATATTTCTTAGATGTCTTAAATGTAATGGAAAAATATAGATTTCCACCTAAATATACATATTCTAAAGTAACTGCTATTCATGTGTAATTATAATGATTCTGACATGCAAAAACATGGAAAGACGACATCTGGGAGATTATGAGGAAATGATCAGAAGATGGATATAAATGACATAGTTCAAACTAGAAATGGGCAGATGTTTAAGTAAGTGGTGTCAGGTGTGGTCACAGGACGTTTCAAAGTGTCTCTAAACCTCTCCAAAGTTGCATATGTCTGTAAATTAGATAATTCCAGTGCTATTACATATTTGCAATCCCTAAATGCCATTTGTTCAGTATAAAACAATTTCTACCATATCAACCTCACTCAAAGATTGTGGTGGTGTTATGGGGTATCCAGAGTATATTCAAGTGTCCTTTCAACCTCTCCAAAGTCCTTTCAACCTCTCCAAAGTGGCCTAATGTGGTAATAGCACTGTTTTTGCACACTGAATGTGCCTAAAATTTATTAGTCAGTATAAAAACTAAATTTATACAACGTCAACCTCTCTCAAACATTGTGGTGGTGTCGGGGACATTCCATGTTGCCATTAAGTCATACATCGTCAGACAACATTGGCAATAGGCTAGGTTTGTTCCTACCAACCTAAGGATTAATTTAATACCCCGCATGTACAGTGCCTTTGGACCCCGACCCCTTGACCTTTTTTCCATATTTTGATACGTTACACCCTTATTCTAAAATGGATTAAATACATGTTTTTCCTCATCAATCTACACACAGTACCCCGTAATGACGAAGCGAAAACAGATTTAGATTTTGTTTTTCAATAAAAATAACTTTTTACATTTTCTATGAGACTCGAAATTGAGCTTGGGTGCATCCTGTTTCCATTGATCATCCTTGAGATGTTTTAACAACTTGATTGGAGTCCACCTGTGGTAAATTCAATTGATTGATCTACAGGCAAAAGAAATGCACACCAATTTAGGCGAGGTGCTGGCTAGCGGAGTAGAACACTTGAAAAATTAAAGGAGAGCCGCACACTCTAGGAGCTCAGATGCAGTAATTTAATAAACTAATAACCAACGTTTTGACAGACAAGCTGTCTTCATCGGGGTATAATGACAAACACTGCGGGGTGACTAGTTTATATAGTGTCATAGGACAGTAATCATGGCCGGGTGTGGCCTGATTTCATTGGTTAATTCTCAGATATAAAAATAACATACCAAAAACACGAATGGATAGCTTATGATCATGGATACAATTTGACTACATAGGCCTACAAACATTTACAATATCAAAATCACAAGAATGGCTTCAAATGAAAGTCTACGTTGTCACCGAAGGGAGCAAGAGTCTTTAAATTAAAGATCCAGGCAGTCTCTCTTTTTAACAATAAATTGTTGAGGTCACCCCCTCTCCTAGGGAGGGTGACATGTTCGATGCCGATATAACGTATAGACGAAATCGAATGGTTTGCTTCCAAAAAGTGGGCCGCAACTGGGTAAGTCGAGTTTTTGCACCTAATGGTGCTACGATGCTCCGAGATTCGTACTTTTAATGTTGTGCTTTGTTTTACCCACAAGGACAAGTTTTATAAGATAAATAACTGCCTTAGTGGAGCATGTGATAACACCTTTGATTAAGATCTGTTTCCCTGTTTGGAGGTGTTTAAAGGAGCTACATGTATAAGTGCCATTGCATTGAGCACAGCCATTACACTTGTAGTTTCCATCCACTAGGGGCGCAAATTGGGATGGTAAAATCAGAGTTTACCAATTGATCTGAGATTTCTGCCCAGCGAGAATACGATCAAGGGAGGGTCGGAAAACACATTACCGATACTGTAATCGGAGTTTAGAATATGCTAATGTTTAAACGATTCCCTTAATTTGTTCAGAGCACTTTGAATAGCGCGTAGTTAGAACGCAAGAATGCTTGTTTTTGCGAGACTGTCCTTGAAAAAGATAATGTCTCGGTTTGTTTTGAATTTTCTCAACGGCAATATTAATCTGACCAGTTTTTTGTACCCCCTCTTTGAATTTTCTTTGCATCTCAGCCATATTTATAAAAAAATCTGATTGTTTTTGGAAAATGATTTTGATTCGACAGAATTGGATGTAGGGTAAACTGTTTTTCAAGGGAAGCGGGTGACAGCCTTTGATCTGAAACTATTCTTGTGATTTTTGATATTGTATATTTTTGTAGGCCTATGTAGCCAAATTGTATCTATGATCGTATGCTAGCCATTCATGTTTTTGGTTTTCAAATTCAATTGATTGGCCATGATTTGGAAAAGCACACCTGCCTATATAAGGTTCCACAGTTGACAGTGCATGTCAGAGAAACCAAGCCACGAGGTCAAAGGAATAGTCCATAGAGCTCCGAGACAGGACTGTGTCAAGGCACTGATCTGGGGAAGGGTACCAAAAAATGTCTGCAGCATTGTATGTCCCCAAGAACATAGTGGCCTCCATTCTTAAATGGAGGCCACTATGGCCGCCTGGGCCAAACTGAGAAATCGGGGGAGGGGCTATGGTGAGGGAGTTGACAAAGAACCTAACGGTCACTCTGACAGAGTTCTAGAGTTCCTGTGTGGAGATGGGAGAATCTTCCAGAAGAACAACTATCTCTTCAGCACTCCACCAATCAGGCCTTTATGGTAGAGTGGCCAGACGGAAGCCACTATTTAGTAAAAAGCACATGACAGCCCGCTTGGAGTTTGCCAAAAGGCACCTAAAGACTCTCAGACCACGAGAAACAAGATTCTCTGGTCTGATGAAACCAAGATTGAATTCTTTGGCCTAAATGCCAATCGTCACATCTGGATTAAAACCTGGCACCATCCCTACCGTGAAGCGTGGTAGCAGCATCATGCTGTGGGGATATTATTCATCCCCTGGGACTGGGAGACTCGTCAGGATCGTGGCAAATATGAACAGAGCAAAGTACAGAGAGATCTGTGATGAAAACCTGCTCCAGAGCGCTCAGGACCTCAGACTGGGGCGAAGGTTCACCTTTTGACAGGACAACAACCCTAAGCACACAGCCAAGACAGCGCAGGTGTAGCTTCGGGACAAGTCTCTGAATGTCCTTGAGTGATTCAGCTAGAACCTGGACTTGAACATCTCTTGAGAGACCTGAAAATGTGTAGCAACGCTGTGCAGCAACGCTCCCCATCCAACCTGACAGAGCTTGAGAGAATCTGCAGAGAAGAATGGGAGAAACTCTCCAAATAAAGGTGACAAGCTTGTAGTGTCATACCCAAGAAGACTCAATACTTTAATCGCTGCCAAAGGTGCTTCAACAAAGTACTGAGTTAAGGATCTGAATACTTATGAAAATGTGAGATCTGTTTTTTTTGTGTAATAAATTAGTAAACTTTTTTTTAAACTGTTTTTGCTTTATCATTATGAGGTATTGTGTGTAGATTGAGGTTACAAAATAATATTATACATTTTAGGCTGTATCAATTGTAGGCTGTAATGTAACAAAATGTGGAAAAAGTCAAGGATCTGAATACTTTCTGAAGGCACTGTAACTATTGCTCAAACACAGACCAAATCTAAGCTTGCCTTGTAAGATGTTTGGTGAAAACATTGTGTAAAATAAACATTTAGACTCTGGGGACTGGTGATCAATAACCGTAGGTCACAGGCAGACATAAGATATCCTCAATCTGTGGTACCCTGGCTTTCAGCGTGTATCAATGTATTCCGTGTTTATTCCGTTTATGCTTCACAACACTAACCGGAAAGTAGGTAGCAGGCATCTTGATATCAGGTCATCGGCTCGGCCTGCCCTTATTAATTCGTATACCAATATATGGTAATTAGTCATATCTAAGATTTGACTGATCCATAGGCAAGATACTCAGCTTTCTGCAGACGCCCTGCTTTTGCAGATAGGGGCTACCGTTCTCATACCAGACTGAATTGAAAAAAAAAAAAAAAAAAAATAGGGTCCCAAAATATGGGGACTTTACATTTAAGAGGTTAATTTCACTTGTAAGCTTCATATACCAATGTTTTTATTTTAACGCAGTTGAAATTGGTTCAGTTTCACAGCCGACCAATATCCACAATATAGCTTTTGAAACGAGGACATCGGTCCCACGATCAATGGATCGGACTCTTTGGAAAGTATCTCCAATAAAAGGGCTTTGGTATTTTTGTATACTATCTAATTGAAGCACTTCAATGGGTTGGATTTCAAATTGATAGGTAGAAACCCGATAATAAATGACTATTACTATAGTCAAGAAAATGTGGTCATGCGAGTTGTTGATGACATTATTCTATTTATTTTTGTTTATAAAAAATATATATATATAAAAAAAGGCGGCCAGGATGATGCAGGAAACGTTAGTGAAGTATTCACAAAAATAGTCATTAATATTTAAAACAAGCAGTGGTATACCTAATTGGTTAATTAAAAAAATAGGTTTGCCTATAAGAGAACCTAATCGATCTCAAAATGTGCTTGTCTTGTCTGGCCTAATAAAAAATATATGTTTAACTAATATCACTGTTTTTGAAAGTTTGATAAAGGGGTTCTAACAGTTGGGATCTTAATAAATGAGAAGGATTATAGTCCTACCTGTAAATGTCTTGACAGTTTCGAAAGACAATGACCTTGGCTACATGCTGTCTTGTTGTCCTCTGATGTGTACTGTGGATCAGAGGGTTGTTGAGATGTTTGTGATGGCTGGTGTCCTCAAAGGGCAGCTGTCCACTATAAATGCCCTGTCTGGATCTCTGTCTGCTCACGGCATCATTTCAAACCAAGAGAAGCTAGAGGAAGGGGGCTAGTTGTTGCCATCTTCCTATTGTCTTTACTTTCAAGGTGACTTATAACGCTATAGTGGATACACCGCTTCAGTCAAAATGGTAGGCTCCGCACCGCTCGTCTTTTGCGCGCTCCTCGTCTGCTTTTTCAGGCTTTGCAGTTCGGAGAAACTGTTGCACCATTCCCGGCATTACAAGAGCTCACCCGAGTCTAGTTTAGGATATCTGAATTCGTACCATCCCCATAGGTACCCTCTATACATGATGCAGCTGTATCGCTCCATCAAGACCGCAGCCGATAACAGCCCCTCCCCACACGATTCGGATTCAGTCCTCAGTCTGATAGCAAAAGGTACGTAAAACTATTTATTTCAATTAATTGTTTAGGCATATGAAAACTTGAACACTATTGGCAACATTCCCAGAGGATCCTTATTTTGTTAAATTTGTTTGCCATTTTCAATTGGCTTTCCAACATTCTTTTATGCATTTACCGTCTTTAACTTGCTACTTTTTGGACCAATACAGACTGGCGCGTGTATTGTAGTCTTCTATGATGATGTCATTTGACCTGTAGTTCAAGCAAGCGTCCGAACCAGTCCACAGATCTCTTCAGGCTTGTCCTCTCCATCACTGCCAGGCCTGGTTGCAGGCTGTCTTATCTGTGTTTATCAGATCCTCCTTTACAACCCAGAAATGTTACAATGCTTATTCGGCTTTAAAGGGTTTTTCTGTTTTATGTGAGTGGGTGTGTGTATTAGCCCTACAGACGTCTGTACAAATGGCGGTTGAATACACATCCTACTCTGTCCTGTCTTCCCTCTCCCTCCAGCGTTTTGACATTTTGTTGAATGGTTTGGCTAGTTTATGGTGAAGTCTGCGTAATGTTTGTCTTGTTGATTGCGCACTGACTGCATACAACTGGTTTGCTAATAATAATAATATATGCCATTTAGCAGACGCTTTTATCCAAAGCGACTTACAGTCATGTGTGCATACATTCTACGTATAGGTGGTCCCGGGGATCGAACCCACTACCCTGGCGTTACAAGCGCCATGCTCTACCAACTGAGCTACAGAAGGACCACCCATTATTATTATTATTATTATTATTATTATTATTAACTGGTTTGCTAACTTTTGTTAGTTTTTTCCAGGATGCCATCAAGTGGGTGAGAAATGGACCATCACTTTCGACATGTCCTCCATCTCTGCGAGTGACGACGTCCAGCTGTCAGAGCTTCGGATCAGACTACCAGCGTTCGCCGCTTCCAAACACGTCACACTGGACATTTATCACTCACGAAAGCAGGACTGCGAGTCTGACACTGAACTGTGCAGCGAGGAGCGCCTTCTCTTGGGCAGCTTTGGCGCATCGCCCAGTGACACCAGGTCTCAATGGAACGTGTTCAATGTGACAGCTCTGCTCAAATATTGGATGCACCAGGGAGACACAGTGACGCAAAGCCAAGAAGCAAGAGTCCGTGTGATAGAGAAAGAACACGAGAGTGGGGCACCGGACAACGGAGGGGAAATCGACATGGCCTACATCGGGCATCTTACGCACAAGAAGATCAAGGTTCATCATCCGACAGACGAACGGGTTATGATGGTTGTCTTCTCCAAGCACAACCTGCCCCGAGATGGCGAGAGCGCACCCACTCTCATCCGTACTGTGGAGCACTCCAAATACGCAATTTTGGACCAAGTCAGCCGTGAAGCTCAAGGGCGACGCCACAAGAGAAACCGAATGGAGAGAGTGTGGATGTCCGGCGGAATTGCAGCTAATGCTACTGGGTCCGCGGCTGAATCCGTCCAACGCCCACTCTGTCGGAAGATTGACATGTGGGTAGATTTCGACCACATCGGCTGGAACGAGTGGATTGTGTATCCAAAACGTTACAACGCCTTCCGCTGCGAGGGCGAGTGCCCTACTCCGGTGGATGAATCCTTCAGTCCCACCAACCACGCATACATGCAAGTAAGATCTAAACATAAAACAACACGTTTTATATTTGGTTCCTAATATGCATTTATTTTCAGTGCAGCTTTTCGTAAAGCTTGTTTTCTTTTTGTGTTTTTCAGAGCCTGTTGAGACTGTACCATCCGGATCGCGTGGGTTGTCCGTCCTGCGTGCCCACGCGCCTCAGCCCGCTGTCCATGCTGTACTACGGGGACGAAGACGTGGTGTTGCGGCATCACGAGGACATGATCGTGGAGGAGTGTGGCTGTCACTGATACCCCAGCCACATCGGGCCCGCAACCACAAAGACTATTGTGAAAACACTTATTTAAAAGGCTTCACTTGGAATATTTTGTGCGCCATGGAATGACTCTTGAAAGTTTGGTGTCCAACCTTAAGTTGTTTGTGGTCGTTATCACAAGGAAGATAGACTTCTTTGCTCTGGTCCTTACTATATCTTATTCTATCATGGCCTATGTCATGATCTCAGCTGGAACCACAGCATTCCATATTAGAAGATTTGTCCTTGGTTTGAACCAGCATGATAAAGATGTACTGTTATTTATTTGAATATTTATTACCCATGTTGGTTGTTACTTTTAGGCTATACGTTTTATATTGTGTTTGTCAGTTTTGTAATTTTCAAGAAGTGAAAGAAATAGGCTGTCAAAATAGTGCCTTAATTGTTATAATTAATTTTTATTTTCACTCATTTATTAATCCTTTATTACAAGATATATTTTTGTACATACAATGAAAAAATAACTATATTAAAGCATTTTATTCCGTTAATCGAAGTGACATTTATTAATTTAATCCTCTAAATAAGTGAGCGAACTCTAGGACATTACAGCATCATCTTCGCCTGACCTTTTGACTGTCTTCTTGATGTAATTGACTCTCAACCAATAGTCTACATGAGGCTATCACAGCCCTGACCAAGTCGAATCTGTTCTGAAGCAGTCTTGATGAACTGAACAAGACAAGTGTGTTTATGGCTTCTCGAACCAGTCACTTGTTAACAGCTTTACCACCCTCACCTAAAATCCACATCTCTTTTATAGTATTACTGCTCAGATTATGGGAAGTCGTCAGTGTCCCTCGCATAAAAGGCCAAGGTGAGCAATTTCCTAGTTGATTGCGTTTGAAGCAGCGGGTAAAGGGAGCAAATGAAAAGAGCAACATGTAGGAATGGAGGGGTCAAGATAGGGGTGGTGATTGGATTAAAGAAAAAAAGAGTTTTTATTTTGGGGGTGCCAGTAATCAAGAGTGACAGAAACGGGGGCATATAGACCCCCCCCCCCCCCCCCCCTAACACGAGCAAGAGTGGAGTTAGTGATGCTATGTGCAGGAGGGGTAAAGTGCAAAAAAGGTCCAACACCTTCGCATTTCCCTGCCCTGAAATTACACTTATCCTAAGTGTCTCTCTTAGCAAAAGGAATGACATATTATACATTACGTGTGAAACATTATGTGAGGATTATATATAGATTCAATCAATGAGATGTGGGGGGGGAGATTCTCCATATAGTCAAAAGTTTGCCAAATTCTGTAAAATGTCTTTAACTTATTCCTCAAGCGGTAAGTGATTTTCTCCAAAGGGATACAACTATTAACTTCCGAAAGCCACATTGCAACTGGCAGGGAGGAATCCAATTTCCATTTCAAGGCAATACATTTCTTGGCAATCGCTAGCAATATTTCTGTTAGCTTTATAGTATGGCTTTGCCTAAGATTGGTGTTAGTAAAGTTACCCAGTAGACAGACCTACGGGTCTAAAGGGAATTCAACCCCGTGAATTGAGGATATGGTATCGCATAACCCCCTGCCAGAAACCGTGTAGTTTTGAACACTGCCAAGTAGAATGGAGGAATGTTCCTTCATCTGAGCCACGTCTAAAACATAGGGAGGAGATATCTGGGTTGAACCTGTGCAGTCTAGATGGGGTGATATAGAGCTGATGGAGGAAATGAAACTGGATCAGTCTGTATCTGGAGTTCAATGTGGATGTAACACCATCCCTGCATAGGTCACTCCATAGATCCTCATCAAGATCAATACCCAGATCTTTCTCCCATCTAAGTCGGGGTTTATCTAGCCCAGGCAGTGTTAGTCCTGACATAAGAGCATTGTAAACACGGGAAATGGTCTTGAACAGTGGTTGGTCTGCGTGGCAGAGTTGTTCAATAGGTGACATCTTAGGTAGGTTCCATTGTCCCTTGAGAGTCACCCTAATAAAGTTTCGTAGTTGTAGGTAGCTAAAGAAGTCCCTGTGTCATGCAGGTGAAAGAGGACCCAAAAGCGACTTGGCGAAAACAGAGTCTTTAATCCAGTAAAGTAAATACAAACAAAAAACACAACTTTCACTCGAAATGACGAGGACAAACTGGAGACTCGATCTTGAACAGCAGGTGAACAGCAGGTTGCCTCGGGAAGGCACTTGAACCAGACAGACTCAGACACCTGCTCACCACGCAGCATCTGAGGAAAACACGACACGACAGGGCGATACACAAACACAGCACGGTGAACTCTAGACAAGGAACCGACAGGACAGGAACGGAACACAAAGGAAGAAATAGGGACTCTAATCAGGGGAAAGGATCGGGAACAGGTGTGGGAAGACTAAATGATTGATTAGGGGAATAGGAACAGCTGGGAGCAGGAACGGAACGATAGAGAGAAGAGAGAGCGAGAGAGTGAGAGAGGGAGGGGGAGAGAGAGGGATAGAAAGAGGGAAAGAACCTAATAAGACCAGCAGAGGGAAACGAATAGAATGGGAAGCACAGGGACAAGACAAGATAATAAATGACAAAACATGACACCCTGTTAGGCAAGTGGTATTTCTGTTTCAGCTGATCAAAAGACATAAGAACTCCCTCCTTGTAACAATGTTCCAGAAGAGTGATCCCCTTATCAGACCATGGTCTAAAGTTACTATTCTGGAAAAACATAGGGATCAATCTATTGTTCCATAAAGGGGTTTAGGGGGAAAGGAATCCCCCTCGTCCGAACAGCTCATGCAGTTTGCACCATGCCAGGACAGAATGTATGATTAAATGGTTGTCTGTGATGGTTTTTATAGATTTTCTGTCCCATTTGTAAAACAAATCTGCCCCAGTGTCATCATTTACCTCAAGCTTTTCAATGTTCAACCATGAGGGAGAGGGACCATTGTCAAACCTCTGAGCCAGAAACCTAGACTGTGCAGCCCAGTAGTACATTCTAAAATTGGGGAGGTTTAAGCCCCCTTGACTGTAATCAAGGGTCAGTTTATCCAGGCCAACCCTAGGGGTTTTTCCGTGCCAGATAAACCGTCTGGTCAGCTTGTCGAGAGAGGGAAAAAATGCTGCGGGAACAGGAATAGGGAGAGATTGAAACAGATATAGAAACCTGGGCAGGACATTCATTTTAATGACATTGATTCTACCCAGTAGAGTGAGAGGTAAGTCCATCCATTTACAAATGTCAACCTCCACCTTTTGCAACAAACTGGCCAGATTGATTTTTATAGAGGTTGTTCAGATTACCATCCACCATTATGCCCAAATATGTGAAGCCCATAGGCGACCATCTGAAAGGAAACTTGTGCTTGATGGTATGATGGTCAAAGACAGACAACGGTAAGATTTCGCTTTTATCAAAATTGACCTTATATCCAGAGAAAGTACTATAACATTGTAGTAGGATCTGCAAGTGAGAGAGGGAGTGTTCTGGGTTTGTTAGAAATAAGATAAGGTCGTCCGCAAAGAGTGATAATTTATGGGTATGGGGGCCAACTCAAAGCCATGTATGTCAGGGCACGTTCTAATAGCCTCAGCCAACGGTTCGATGGCGAGGGCAAAGAGGTGGGGGCTAATTGGGCAACCTTGTCTGCTCCCCCTATAAAGAGGGAAAGAGGAGGAAGTAATCCCACTGGTAGCAATCCAAGCTTTAGGAGATTTGTAGAGTGATTTTATCAAATTTACAAACACGGTACCTAAACCGAACTTTTCCAAGACGCGAAAGAGGTATGGCCATTCAACCCTATCAAAGGCCTTTTCAGCGTCGAGGGAGACTGCGACACTAGGTATTTTGTTTTTGTTAGCAAGGTGAATTATATCAAAGAACCTTCTGAGATTATTGGAGGACAATCTATTAATTATGAAGCCAGTCTGATCTGGGTTGACCAATAGGGAAAGACATGACTCCAGTCTCTTAGATAGCATCTTGGTGACCAGTTTACAATCTGTGTTAAGGAGAGAGATTGGTCTATAGGAGGCGCACTTTAGCGGGTTTTTCCCTTTCTTGTGGATTACAGTAATCACTGCTTGAGAGAAGGACTCTGGAAAGCAGTTGTCTTCATGGGCTTTTTTAAGTACCTCCATAAGGTAGGGGACCAACAGCTCCCTAAATTCTTTATAGAACTCTGGAGGGAAGCCATCCTACCCAGGAGATTTATTAGAAGGTAAGGATTTAATGGCCTTCAACAATTCAGGAACTGAGAAGTGTTCACTAAGGCGCTCGCTGTCTTCCCCTGACAGGCATGGGAGGTTGAGAGAGGAGAGAAAGGAGTCTGTCCCACTGGATGTCATAAGGTGAATGCACCAATTTGTAAGTCGCTCTGGATAAGAGCGTCTGCTAAATGACTTAAATGTAATGTAAAATGAGTCTATCTCTGATAGATCATCGCTTGATTGGGAAGTGTTGAGGCCTTCATAGTATTTCTTAAAAGTATTATTAATTTCAGTAGGGTCGAAAGATATCTCTTTAGTAAGAGTTTCTATGGCATTAATTTTCCTCTTACTTTCCTCTGCTTTCAGTTGCCATGCCAATACTTTGTGAGCTTTCTCTCCAAGCTCATAATAACGCTGTTTTGATTTAGTGATGGCCCTCTCAGCTTGATATGTGTTCAGAATATTATATTAAATTTTTTTATTTACCAAAAGCCTGTATAGATCTTTAGTCGGGCCTCTTTGGTAGGTTTTCTCTAGCTCGGAGATTCCAGATTCAAGGGCACTCAGTTCCGCACCGTGTTTTTTCTTCAGCCCTTTAGTAAAGGAAATAATCTGTCCCCTCAGATAGGCCTTCAATGTGTCCCAAAGAATGAAGCTGTCAGGAGCAGAGGGTTTGTTTGTCAAAGTAAAAATATTGATCTGCTCTTTGATGAATGCACAAAATTCAGGTTGCTTTAGGAGTGTAGAATTTAGTCTCCATCTAGCTAAGGTAACTGAGCTAAACGACTACCGCCCCGTAGCACTCACTTCCGTCATCATGAAGTGCTTTGAGAGACTAGTCAAGGACCATATCACCTCCACCCTACCTGACACCCTAGACCCACTCCAATTTGCTTACCGCCCAAATAGGTCCACAGACGATGCAATCTCAACCACACTGCACACTGCCCTATCCCACCTGGACAAGAGGAATACCTATGTGAGAATGCTGTTCATCGACTACAGCTCGGCATTTAACACCATAGTACCCTCCAAGCTCGTCATCAAGCTCGAGACCCTGGGTCTCGACCCCGCCCTGTGCAACTGGGTACTGGACTTCCTGACGGGCCGCCCCCAGGTGGTGAGGGTAGGCAACAACATCTCCTCCCCGCTGATCCTCAACACGGGGGCCCCACAAGGGTGCGTTCTGAGCCCTCTCCTGTACTCCCTGTTCACCCACGACTGCGTGGCCACGCACGCCTCCAACTCAATCATCAAGTTTGCGGACGACACAACAGTGGGTAGGCTTGATTACCAACAACGACGAGACGGCCTACAGGGAGGAGGTGAGGGCCCTCGGAGTGTGGTGTCAGGAAAATAACCTCACACTCAACGTCAACAAAACTAAGGAGATGATTGTGGACTTCAGGAAACAGCAGAGGGAACACCCCCCTATCCACATCGATGGAACAGTAGTGGAGAGGGTAGCTAGTTTTAAGTTCCTCGGCATACACATCACAGACAAACTGAATTGGTCCACTCACACTGACAGCGTCGTGAAGAAGGCGCAGCAGCGCCTATTCAACCTCAGGAGGCTGAAGAAATTCGGCTTGTCACCAAAAGCACTCACAAACTTCTACAGATGCACAATCGAGAGCATCCTGGCGGGCTGTATCACCGCCTGGTACGGCAACTGCTCCGCCCTCAACCGTAAGGCTCTCCAGAGGGTAGTGAGGACTGCACAACGCATCACCGGGGGCAAACTACCTGCCCTCCAGGAGACCTGCACCACCCGTTGTTACAGGAAGGCCATAAAGATCATCAAGGACATCAACCACCCGAACCACTGCCTGTTCACCCCGCTATCATCCAGAAGGCGAGGTCAGTACAGGTGCATCAAAGCTGGGACCGAGAGACTGAAAAACAGCTTCTATCTCAAGGCCATCAGACTGTTAAACAGCCACCACTAACACTGAGTGGCTGCTGCCAACACACTGTCATTGACACTGACCCAACTCCAGCCATTTTAATAATGGGAATTGATGGGAAATGATGTAAATATATCACTAGCCACTTTAAACAATGCTACCTTATATAATGTTACTTACCCTACATTATTCATCTCATATGCATATGTATATACTGTACTCTACATCATCGACTGCATCCTTATGTAACACATGTATCACTAGCCACTTTAACTATGCCACTTTGTTTACTTTGTCTATACACTCATCTCATATGTATATACTGTACTCGATACCATCTACTGTATGCTGCTCTGTACCATCACTCATTCATATATCCTTATGTACATGTTCCTTATCCCCTTACACTGTGTATAAGACAGTAGTTTTGGAATTGTTAGTTAGATTACTTGTTGGTTATCACTGCATTGTCGGAACTAGAAGCACAAGCATTTCGCTACACTCGCATTAACATCTGCTAACCATGTGTATGTGACAAATAAAATTTGATTGGATTTGATTTGATTTTATATGCTCCATTTACCTTGGTAGGAATGGAGATTGATAATACCAGAGGAGAATGGTCACTAAGCAATCTGGGGAGATACTCGACATTAACACTATGAAACAGTTGTGTCGAAAGTAAAAAGTTATCTATGCGTGTGTGTGTCTTGTGTGGGTGTGAATAAAAAGAGTAGTCCCTATCCTGTGGGTGCAACTGTCTCCAGATGTCTAGTAAATTGAGATCTTTCATGAATGACATGGTGAGCTTGCCGGCTTTGGTAAGAAGTGAGGGTTTATCAGAAGACCTATCAAGAACTGTATCTAAGCAAAAATTACAATCTCCTCCAACCAGTAGCCATCCTAGTGGTGCTTGAGCAACCTGAAGGAAGACATTCTGAATAAACATATGGTCATCGAAGTTTGGAGCATAAATATTCAATAGGGTCCAAGACTCTGAAAACATATGCCCCTGCACCAAAACAAACCTGCCAGAGGGATCAGAGATGGTGTTGTTGACACAGAAGGGGATGTGTCTACTTATCAAAATTGCAGTTCCTCTTGCTTTGGAGTTAAAAGAGGATGCAAAAACTTGTCCTACCCATTTCCTCTTTAATTTCTTGTGTTCACTGGCTGTAAGATGTGTTTCTTGTAAAAACACAATGTCAGCCTTTAATTTCTTAAGGTATGTATAGACTCTTTTCCTTTTAATCGGGCTGTTAATACCTTTTACGTTGAATGTGACATATTTTAGTGGATTAAGCATAGGATGGGTTTCAAATATATAACTGAATAGAAATATATCATATGCAGATAATTAGGAAATGTTTCAACTTTGGTTTGAGCACAAAAGTGACCTGTGTGTCTCTTTAGGAAGGAAACAATAAACATAGAAAAAAGGAAGAAAAAAATAATAAAAATCCCACCCACCCCGATTGTCAGACTAGAACAACAGTCCCAACAATCAAACATGAATACACTTGTAGAGATACGTTGCTGCTCGCTTTCCATCTTGCTCTTACTAGCTAAACCTTGGCGTAAACTAAAACCTGCGAGCACTCTAAATTGAAAACAAACGTTGTGAATAGATATTTATGGCTGAATATTTACTGCCCATGGTAAGGGATGCTTGAGTCTCTTTTCGAAAGATTAACATAAATGAGGGGGAAAGCAGTGGGCCTAAACCTACTTATTGCTTCGCCCAGTAGTTATGGACTAAAGCAAAATATACTCTCCTGTAA
The DNA here is from genome assembly GCF_021184085.1 of Oncorhynchus gorbuscha. NCBI lineage: Eukaryota > Metazoa > Chordata > Actinopteri > Salmoniformes > Salmonidae > Oncorhynchus > Oncorhynchus gorbuscha. Next base: position 53,418,799 of record NC_060176.1, read on the forward strand.
ATGTAATAGAACTCACCCCGGGAAGATACGGTTAGTTGAAAATGTACAAATCAATTAAAGTGACCGGGAGATACCAGCAGTTCAATCCGGATAAGAGAAAACAAACAAACTGCATTTTATCCCCCAGAGAGACCGTCCTGGCTCAGACGTTGCTCAGTTCTTTGAGAAAAGTGTGCACTTCTCCCGGTGTGTTGAAGAGATGGCTTCGGCCTTTGTACTGAACTTTCATCCTCGCAGGGTGGATGAGGTAGCCGGTGATGTTCTTCTCCTTCAGTGCTTTGTCGGCAGGTCTGAACTGCTTGCGGCGTCTGGCGAGATCCGCGCTCATATCTGGGAAAAGGCTGACCCTCTTTCCATCGATGGTGATGTGCCCTTTGACTCTTGCGAGTTGCAGTATCTTCTCTCTGTCTTGGAAATGGAGGAACCTGATCAGGACGGCTCGTGGGGGCTCATCTGGCCGGGGTTTCGGCGCTGATGTTCTGTGGGCGCGTTCGATTTCCAGCGGCTTGGTGAAGTTGATTATGCCTAGGACCTCCGGGATCCATTGAGGGAAGAAACGGACCGGGTCACGGCCCTCGCTGTCCTCTTTCAATCCCACCACACGGATATTACTACGTCTACTCTGGTTCTCCATCTGATCTACCTTGTTTTTGAGGTAGGCATTGTCCTTTTGCAGTTGTGTCAAGACCTGGTCATGTCTAGCGATGGTATCTTCAACTGTGCTAAAGCGCAACTCTGCCTCAGTCGTTCTCAAAAGGAGATCATTTATGGAGGATTTCAGGTCGTCAATGGAAGAATGGAGTTCAGCCGATTTCTTATCGATTTTCAGAGAAAGAACGCTGTTACCATCCTGAATTTCCCGGAGGAGAGTAGCCAGCATGTCGGCAGGCTCGCAAGAGGCTGCTGAGAGCAACAGTCTGGAACTGTCGTCTGAGTTATGAGGGCTAATGCTAATCTTGCTAGCTGTAGCGTTATCGTTATCTTGGGAATCAACAACGTTTTGGTCGTCCTCTCGGTCGGAGGTCCATGGCTCTTTGGGAAGGTAAGTACTTGACAATTTATCAGCCGATGTTAGAATATTGTTTCAACGTTGTTATTTAGGTAAAAAATAGAATAACTTTGAAGAGCTCGGTTTGTCAACGTCTGCTCAGCTCAGCGGCATCACGTGCTCCTCAAACACCATTTTAACCTGTGTAACAACTACTCAGAGGCAGTTTGATTTACAAAACTAAGCTGTTCATGTTATTTAAGCAAGTACAGCCTAAACTAAAAGCAGTGTGATCACAGACAGTCAAGAGGTCAATGATGAATTCAAGCCTATCATCAATGCCGTATTAACTAAAGATGAACTAATACAGATTAACAATCATTCTTGCCACTGTGACAAGCCATGCTGACAAATAGTATAGCCATTTAAACCGGCTCATCTGTTGGGGTGCAGAAGTCTGTCATGTTGTTCATTGGGTCCTACTGTGGCACGAGTCATTACAGGGCCTGGGGTTGGACCCTTGACAGTGTTTGTTCATACACTAGGGCGTGGGGAAAAGGCCCAGTGGGTTTCCCATTAGTGAAGCAGCTTCAGGACAGTGGCAAGGAGCCAGGTGTCACAGATTGTCTAGCACATGTTGATTCTCACAGACTAAACCCTCATGAATAACCCTCTTCTATAGCCCACCACACCCACAGCATCCTGATGGTCAGCTCATTATTTAGTCTAGTTTTATTTAATTAAATTTATCTGGGCAAGTCAGTTAAGAACAAATTCTTATTGACAATGACAGCCTACCCCGGCCAAACCCAGATGACGCTGGGCCAATTGTGATATCAGCTGATGTACGAAGGGCTATATAAATAAATTTGATTTGTGCCACCGTATGGGACTCCCAATCACGGCCGGATGTGATGCAGCCTGGTTTCGAGTAGGTTAATTGATGGGCTAATATTGCTTCTACATCGGGATTAGAGCCAATTGTGTCCATTAATTACATTGACGTTGATGTAACCTAAATGTTGTTTTACAATTGCAGCCTTATTTTTATTGGTGCAGATTTACAGAGAGAAAAGATTGAGTGTGACAGTGTGCATATGATGTTGTGTGCTATTGATTTCTGAGGGAGGAACAAACCTTGGTTCCTGCTTGGCAAGTAGGGAAACTGTCAACCCTACAGTGGATGGGAAGAATGAAGTGCTAGACTTGACAATTTAGGAAATGTCTGATCTGACTGGATCTGATACCTGCTTTAATGCTACATAACTAGTTGGACAGCAACTCACATCCAGGTGATATCACAGTCGCTTATGTATATTACTCACTGAGGTACAAGATTTGGTTGACATTTACATTGGGATTGATCTGAAGATGGAATAACCTTTAAAAAAAAAATTTTTAAAAATGGAATTATCTTTAAATAAAAAAATATATAAACACTTCTAGAGCATTTCATGTATGCTTAAAAAAGACTGGAACCATTTGTTAATTTTTTTAATAATCACAATTCAAGTTATTTAATTTAGAGCCAATATGCATCATATATGCCTCTGCTTATGTGCAGAGTACAGAGACAGTGTAGCTCTTTGATGAGAGGAAGGACATCATGGTGTGTAATGATTACCGCTTTTCAGGCTGCTGGTTCTGGAATGTTATCAGTTGCAGGAGGGAACTTGCTGAAGAATTCCACTTCGGTCACTCCTGCCACACTACAGATGCTGGAAATGTACAGCTTTCCTTCACAGAAGAACGGGAGCGTGCCAGTGGATTTGTAGCTGCGGCGCTGATAGCCTTTGATGGATGTGAACAGCAAACATCAAGTTCTACCAGTGTGTTTTGATTTCGAGCAAAAATGTAAAAAAGGTATCAATTAGATAAAATTGGCTGATGGCTTCATGTACATGTCTAATGAAACGTTTCAGGACCTGATAGGCTTCATGTACATGTCTAATGAAACGTTTCAGGACCTGATAGGCTTAATTTTTAACTCATAATAATGAAATGTCATCCTATGTGAACTTAAGAACATTAGGCGTAAGTGTTTTATGATTACTTATCCGTCATTTAAAAAAAAGTCTTTATTTATTTTGTATTTTACTAGGCAAGTCAGTTAAGAACAAATTCTTATTTTCAATGATGGCCTAGGAACAGTGGGTTAACTACCTTGTTCAGGGGTAGAACGACATATTTTTACCTTGTCAGCTCGGGGAGTTGATCTTGCAACCTTTCAGTTACTAGTCCAATGCTCTAACCACTAGGCTACCTGCTGCCCCTGCTACACTACTGCTATATTACTGGTGGAATAACCATTTCTTGGGTCATTCGTTTGTTTTCTGTCAGATACAAAGTGTTTTCCCCGAAAGTAACATGTATTGCAGTCGGTCAACCCATTTACCACGAGACTCTAATGACACTTGCCAGATAACCGAAAGTGCCCAAGGGATTGACAGAAGCAATCCTTTGATCTTGCAATACACATAGCCTACTCATTCTATCCAACTCCCTTTGTGCACTAGTTACTTTTTTAGGAAACAAGTCTACTACCAAATATGTTTTATTTTCTTTATTGATTCTTCTTACAAACCATGTGAAAATGTAGTTTTTTGTCTCAAATTTCTCTCTCTATATTTTTTTACATTCCTTTGTATGACAATCTTTTTATCTGAAAAAAATTAATAGTATTTTGAAGGCAGTGAAGTGTGGATAACCCATGATAAGATTGATTTGAGTGGCAAAATAATTTTAAAGAATGAAAGAAATTGAATCTTTACCGCCACACCCCTCCTCTGGAGCAATCTTTTTCAGTGTTGCTGCTGGCTCCACAAGAGAAAGGCCCCAGAGGTGAGTCAAGAGGGTAACACTTCATTCACACGCCTGAACCAACCTTGTGTTATTTTACAGTAACAATACAGCTGATATTTAAAGTTAACAAACCGCAACTAATGGACTCATCTGTAAACACAGAAGGTGACAATATTGTAGCAAGTCTGGGTGGGGGATTGGTTGGGCCTCTTCTTCAGCATCATGGCAGTAAGTGAAGTTGTTTCACATCCCTCTTGAATGCGCATTCCACCAACAGTTAGATGTCCATTTCAAACTGTGCATCGTCACCTTCATAAACACACACACACACACACGTGTTAATTTATTTATTTCCTACTCACCTTAAATATTTGTAGCCTGGCAGGCAATACTAACATAAGGGTAAATATCAAAACTTAAAAATGACCTGAACCCCATTAGGTACCAGTAAATCTGAACATTTGATCTTATTTCACTTATTAAATACCATTATATATTTTCCATAAAACTAATACATCTCGTATGACTGTTTTCGGGGATGTTCTTTTTGGGGGCACATTGTAATGCCTGAGATAAGAGTAAATAGTTGGCCTGCCTGACAGGATCATGTTCTTACCAGTGCTTTTGTCAGCAGGTGCAGTGATGTTGTTGTTCAGTGGCTCTCTGTTATGGGCCTTTACATTGTTGATGTGTTTGGAGGGTGGGCTGGTGACCCCTGGAATGTTGGGGAGAGAGCACGGTGGAGTCCTGGCCAGCGGGGAACTGCGGCACTCCAGCAGGAACTTCCGGTCGTAGATGATTCTTGTACCTGAGGGGAGAGGAGGGGATGAGATGTTCATGTAAATTTAATGGATGGAACAGATCGTACATTGGCGCACAATCCCACCATATAGGACTAGTACTCATCCTGTTCTGCAGTCAGATTTGGTTCAAAGCCTGCAGCTAAACCACATACACTGAAGGTTGTGTGATCTTGTTTAACCCATACCTGAAATTTTGCATAATTTGGTCAGATGCCTTATTTGTTTTACGTAGTCTTTCCATGCGAGATTAGGTACAATGCCTCTTTCTCAGTGTGACGTGTGAGCTAAACAGTTGTTCTGAAAGACTGAGGTGTTTGACTGAAGTGCAAGCCCTACATACATACACTGAACAAAAATATAAACACAACATGCATCAATTTCTAAGATTTTACCGAGTTACAGTTCATATAAGGATATCAGTCAATTGAAATAAATTAATGAGGCCCTAATCTATGGATTCCACACAACTGGGCAGGGGTGCAGCCATGGGTTGGCTGCCAGGCGTGTAGAGTGGCCTTTTATTGTACCTAGCACAAGGTGCACCTGTGTAATGATCATGCTGTTTAATCAGCTCCTTGATATGCCACACCTGTCAGGTGGATGGATTATCTTGGAAAAGGAGAAATGCTCTCCAACAGGAATCTAAATACATTTGTGCACAACATTTGATAGTATTAAGCTTCTGGTGCATATAGAACATTTCTGCGATTTTTTATTTCTGCTCATGGAACATGGGACCAATACTTTATATGTTGAGTTTATCTTTTTGTTCAGGGTAAATAATAAATTATATTTTTTAAAGTGCTTTTCCTTACAACATCATCTCCAAGTACATAAATCAACATACCGCCCTCAACAAACTCAACCAATAGCCTACAACAAATTAACCGTACTATTAACACGAAATAAAACTAATGGCACCAACATGATTGCATGAATCCTTGACACAGATATGTGCAAAAACTGTTCTGTTTGTACTGTCCTCTGTGCCAATCTGTCCACCGAGTAAAGTAACTGATATCTGCTCACAAAATGGTGGTTCAATGCAAGCTATATCGGCCAGCTGCTTTCTGAGCCAGAATTTCCCAAATGAGGATTCATCTGTGGGATCCCTCAGTGCATTACCCCTCTTAACATTGGATTCATATTAGAGGTAAACTAAATGGCACCCTATTCTCTATATAGTGCACTACCGTTGACCTACAGGCCCTCTACAAAAGTAGTGCACTATATAGGGTATAGGGTGCAATTTGGAACATACCCTGGCAGTTAACCAGCTCACCACCATATCAACACACACATATACTCAGGAAATTAAGCCTAGACAGTGTAGGAAAGCAATGTTATCCATCATATCTCGCTTTTAATTGCATATTTTACATGACATTCAATGCATTTCACATTATAAATGCATTGAAAGTTATGCAAATTATGCATTTAAAATTTTGTGTCACATTTGTTAATGGTGTCTCTTGTTATAGAGGGTTCAGAATGGCAGCTGCTGAAAGATAAGAAACTGCAACATGATCTGGCAGGTTCTGCTAGTGCGTTAATCATCTCTGAATCAGTGTTGAACGGCACCACCAACGCCTTAGCTGTGACCATGTGAAGAGGGAGGAAGTGAAAGGCCTCGTGTGGAAATGCTTTAAACACATCACCACAAGCAACAAGTGGGGTGGCAGGTATCCTAGTGGTTAGAGCATCGGGCCAGTAACCAAAGGTTGCTAGATCGAATCCCTGAGCTGACAATATAAAAATATATCGTTCTGCCCCTGAACAAGGCAGTTAACCCACTGTTCCATAGGCCATCATTGTAAATAAGAATTTGTTCTTAACTGACCTGCCTAGTTTAATAAAAAAAAGTGTCCTAGCCAACATATTTATAATTCAATTGAAAAGGGCATGCAATCCATGCATGATGCAAACAAGTATGTTTTTAAAATGTCAGATACTTAAACATTTCAGATAATGTCAGGTTATTTTACTTTGCAATGTGTCTAGCAGCGTTGTAGTCGAATCACTAAACCACGAGTCCCAAGGCCCCTTTGCTCGAGTCGAGTCACGAGTCCCAAGGCCCCTTTGCTCGAGTCGAGTCACAAGTCCCAAGGCCCCTTTGCTCGAGTCGAGTCACGAGTCCCAAGGCCCCTTTGCACGAGTCGAGTCACGAGTCCCAAGGCCCCTTTGCTCGAGTCGAGTCACGAGTCCCAAGGCCCCTTTGCTCGAGTCGAGTCACGAGTCCCAAGGCCCCTTTGCTCGAGTCGAGTCACGAGTCCCAAGGCCCCTTTGCTCGAGTCGCGTCACGAGTCCCAAGGCCCCTTTGCTCGAGTTGAGTCACGAGTCCCAAGGCCCCTTTGCTCGAGTCGAGTCACAAGTCCCAAGGACCCTTTGCTCGAGTCGAGTCACGAGTCCCAAGGCCCCTTTGCTCGATTCGAGTCATGAGTCCCAAGGCCCCTTTGCTCGAGTCGAGTCACGAGTCCCAAGGCCCCTTTGCTCGAGTCGAGTCACGAGTCCCAAGGCCCCTTTGCTCGAGTCGAGTCACCAGACCAGATTATTATTTGCAATAATTGTAACAGGCTCTCAGCTACTCATTTGTAATCACTGACTGATATTTGTGTAGTTATTTATTGCAGAGTGAAAAGTAAAAGGAGACTTATCAGAACCTGGCTATGGGATGTAGGGGGAAAGTTGGAGGGTAGACAGACTACTTTTCAATAGTCAAGAGAGAGAGAGAGAGAGAGAGAGAGACTCATAGCTACACTGTTGTTTTACTATTAAACTCAATACTAGTGTTTTTAATTTCATAAAGCAGTTTGCCTTTTTTAACGAGGAAAAGCTAAATAGTAAGAGGTTGACTGACTGGTGGTTATGAGGAAGCAAGTGAGTCGCTTGCGTGATGTGTAGACAAGGATCGGAGGCAGAGCCTGCCCACACTCGTCGCTTGCTCACAAGCTTGATGTAGGCTGTGTCCATTCTACTACTCGAAAACAGAACTATCGCTGCTCTGCGCACCCAGCGCTGCTAACTTTCTGCTTATCATAGTAGCCTATCCAGTCCAAGTGCAAATACAAGTCATAGGAAGGCCAGTCCAAGTCGAGTCACAGGTCTTTAAAATCGGAACTCGAGTCAGGGACTCATGTACTGCATTGAAAGGACTAATGTTGCACAGAGCCAAGTGCCTCCTATGAATACAACATGAAAAAGTTGAATGTAAGAAATGTTCCAGAAGCCTGTCAAAAAAAACAAGAAGCCTGCATTTACAAAGCTTTACCTATAGATCTACAGCCGAACCTATGGATTGTGACCACATGAAATGGGGTATTAGCCTACTCAGTGACACAATTGTGTAGTTAACACAAATATTAGCGTCTTAGCTAGTTCTTATTGCAGGACTCTGATCCATCTGTGAAATGAGCCACATTAGCTCGCTCACCAGTCTACATCGTTATGTTCTGTGTGTGTCACGGAGTAGACTGACACCCACGTTCACGGATCCACAATGCATAGGTATGGCTGTACACGGCATTATAAATGTTCAATACACATAGTAGGTTGAGTTCACACAAATATTAGTGCCTTGGCTATGTCTTATTGCTGGACTCTGAAACCACAGTGAAACATAGGTATGAGGACCGTGGTGGTGCACAAAAAGCTATGCTAACGAGCTAACAAGCTGATGATGCAAATAATGGCACTTGCCAGCAGAAACAAAAACAACAACAGCCACTGTATGCAATGAGGCATGAGCATATCGCTGGCTAAAGCCTTTGTCAGTTTACAACATTGCACCACAAACATTTTTGCTAAATACATTTGTTTGATTGCTAGACAGGTGCCCTTTGTCTAAAGGTTTGATAACCCTATCGAGATTTGTGTTACGGGCACCTGCACAGCTCGAGCGCATGGTAATCAGGCTAACAATCGAATCATATCCCGTTGAGTTAGTTATAACCACGTCATAAACAGTCGTGCTTTTACATATTACATAGCTATAACATAGACATATAACCAGTCCTATAAAGGCTAGCTACTAGCTATAGCTAGCTACCTCCAGGTGTTGTGCTGAACAGAGTTCCCCCGGGAGTAGTGGAGTAGTCGTTGGGCATGTGCGAGGCGTCGTTTATGGTCACCCGCCTGGTCGGAATGGCCTTGCTAGTAGTGGTCTTCTGACAGCCCGTAGACATCTTCAAAACACAGGGGCGTTTGCTAATAACTACAAATTGGACAACTTAGCTAAATATCTTGGACCTGAAAAACAACAAAGCAAACAACGTGCCCTGTTGCTGCTTCCTCAATTATTTGCTTTGGGTCGATAGCAAGCTAATTCCTAAATAAAAACAAATACTTTATTTTGTCATAAGTGCAAATAATGTTGAATAACTAAACTAACCACACATTCCCACACGCAGACCGACAGACTAGGTTCTGTACGACCTTAGCAGCACACGTTCTTCCACACTCAACACGCACTCAAAAACAGACAGGAAAGAGGTGCTCCAAGCAGAGAATTGACATGACGTCTCCCCCCACTGGTGGATGGTGTTGCCATTTCTTCTTCGGTGGGGTTTATCGGCGGTTGGCATCCAATATTATGGTGCATTACCACCACCTACTGTACTGGAGTGTGGGCCAGGGACAAAGAGAAACTAAATCCACAATGTTTGAGACTATATATAATGACGTACTACTCAATATACTCGTTAAACTAATTCCCTGTATCCCCTTCTCCTTCATACTAGATCTCAGCCTCTCTTTCCCTCTGGTACTGCCCACACTGTAGCAATACCTGCTCCACTGTCTCTGTTTCCTGGCAATAATCACACTTTCCTGTTGGACGCTTTCCAATCACATTTAAGTACTTATTCAACTGGCTGTGTCCCACCCTTAATCTTGTAAATATAGCCGCCTCTTCTGTCCCCTCCTGCCATCCTCCCCTCTCCAATCTTCCTCTGTACTTGAAATAAATGCCTGCCCTTAGTATCTCTATTCCACTGCTCCTGCCATCTCCGCACCATCACTGTCCATATCAGGCTTTTTGCCTACGCCTTGCTCATTGAAACTACAACATCCCCACTTCTAAGTGCTTGTTTAGCCAGTACATCAACTGCCTCGTTCACCTCCACCTCCACATGGGCTGGAACCCAAGTAAATCTTGTCTGTATAACCATCCATCTAATCCTGCCATGGGTTTATAGCACCTCATAAAGCAGGTCTTGTCTGCTACATGACCCAACGGACTGGAGACTCATTAACAACTCGGTCTGGCTTGACATTCTCCACCCACTGCAAAGCCAACAGCGGTATATACAGCCAGCTGATCTGTAATACGTTTTCTGACTTCCACCCCACATTCCTGCACTACAAATGCTGACCCAGTAGGTCCTGTTCTTGGATCTTTTGAACCATTTGTGTCAATGGCCACAAAATCCTGATACACAGTATCAAGGCGTCTCTTAAACAAATCCAATGGATCAACACCCTCCCTGTCTTTCTGAAGTATCTCTGACACTTCTAGATCAACTACTGGCTATGGTGGATTTACAGGAATAGCTACCGTTGGACTAAACACCCTTCCATACAGTCCCATCTCCTTCGCCTGGGTATTACCCACCCACCCAAAGCTTGAGTTCTCTGTAGGTCGACTCAATAATTCATTATCAGCTGCTGTCTCCTAATCTGCAATGGCATATCCCCCACTCCACCTGCAGTACAGCCACTGCGGATGTCCGAACGCCCTACTACATTTTCTGAGTCCTTGTCCCTGTATGACATCTAGCTTTTCCAATGATATCCGGGCTGCCGAACCATACGTTATACTGCCATAGTCTACTACAGATCGGATCAATGCAACATACATGGTCCTCAATGAGGAACACCCAGTGTTAAAGTAAGACCCCACGGAACTTGAAGGCCCCTACCCTCTCCAAGTTCTCCCATATAACCTCAAGCATACCTCAGCTACCACCTTCCACCTGGTAAAGAGCACTGTCTGAGTTTTCTCTACAGAGAACCTGAATCCCCACATTACTGCCCACCACTCTACCTCATCAATTGCTTCCTATACCTTCCTGACTATACAGTATATGGCACATTTCGTCCCCTCTTCCATAAGGCCCCAACATCTGAAAATAACAACCTCCCAATATCCGGCTGTACCTGAGAGTAAATGTCATTGATCATGATTGAGAATAACAGAGGACTAATCACGCTCCCAGCGTTATCCACCAGGTAGCTGTCTGATAATGACTTTCCCACCCTCACCTGGATAGACCTTCCAAACAGGAAATCCTTTATCCAGTTGTACGTTCTTCCTCCTACCCCCATAATATCAAGCTTGATTAACAATCCCTCCTTCCACATATTACACCTTCTCCACGTAAAGAAAGACTGCTACAACAGTCCCCATGTTCATCTGAGCCTTCCTGACCTCTGCTTCTAAGCAGAGTACTGGGTCCATAGTTCCTCTTCCCTTCCTGAACCCACTCTGATGTGTTGGTACTAGCCCCTGCTCTCCAGGAAGTAAGTTAGCCTCTCCAGCCTCTCCATAATCGTTCATACGTTCCCAAGATGGCGTTCCCAAGATGGCGTAGTAGTAAGTCGTCCTGTCGTGTCGTGTCCCTTGTATATATTGTTTCTTTTTCGTTTTTACATATTTTTCTTCGCATATCTCTTTAAAAACATTTTGCTAAACCTAAGCTTCCAAATACTCTCCTGCAACCCGCCTCACCCAATGTAGCTATTTTTCCTAAAGTATTTATATTTACTTCGGAACCGGAACCCCTCAACTGAAGCTAGCCAGCTAACCACCAGCTATGCTAGCAGTCTTCAGCTAACCGGTCATCAGCTAACCTTTAGCTCGGAAAGCTCTCGCCAGTTCGAACAACGCGACTCTAACCAGAGCATAACGGACCTATTTATTTTTCATCCCCGATTCCCACCGCAAACGGAAAATTTTTCAGCTGGATCTTCACAACTAGCTATCTAGCTAAACCGCAACCCCGGATGATTACTCCTGGCTAGCGTTTCCACCCACTTAGCTTGAAGCTAGCCCGGCCAGAGCACCTGTGCTACCACCGTAGCATACTCCTGGGCTACGATACCCGGGCCCACGACAGGTCTATCGATGTCACCGCACGAAGAGGAATAAACAGACGTCCCCCAAACGCTAACTCTCTAGCCCTTGCTATCTCCTTGCTTGCTAATTCGGCCTGCTAACTGCTAGCTTGTTTAGCTCCGGTCTGCTAACTGCTACCTTGTTTAGCCCCGGCCTACGAACTGTTAGCTTATTAGCACAGGCCTGCTAACCGTCTGAATCGCCGCGTCCCAAACACTCACTGGACCCATATTTACTTTCTATCTCTTTTCGATTGTTAATTTGTTTATACCTTCCAGAAACCTGCCTCACCCAATGTGATACGGAATCGCTATTATTTTTAATTTTTAGAACACACTCAAGAACCTCCAGAAGCTAACCAGCTAACTAGCTACAAGCTATTTAGTCATTGTTCGTTTTTTAAAACCTGGATAACACTCGCCAGTCCAGCTTCCCTGCCCCATCCACCGCTGCCCCCTGGACACTGATCTCTTGGCTACATAGCTGACGCATGCTGGACTGTATATTAACGGTACTCCATTTTGCTTGTTTGTTTTATCTGTCGGTCCCGTTGCCTAGTCAACGCCATTTTACCTGCTGTTGTTGTGCTAGCTGATTAGCTGTTGTTGTCTCACCTACTGTTTTAGCTAGCTTTCCCAATTCAACACCTGTGATTACTGTATGCCTCGCTGTATGTTTCTCTCAAATGTCAATATGCCTTGTATACTGTTGCTCAGGTTAGTTATCATTGTTTTAGTTCACAATGGAGCCCCTAGTCCCACTCCTCATACCCCTGATACCTACTTTGTCCCACCTCCCACATATGCGGTGACCTCACCCATTACAACCAGCATGTCCAGAGATACAACCTCTCTCATCATCACCCAGTGCCTGGGCTTACCCCCACCATACCCCTGTCTGCGCATTATGACCTGAATATATTCTACCATGCCCAGAAACCTGCTCCTCTTATTCTCTGTCCCCAACGTTCTAGGCGACCAGTTTTGATAGCCTTTAGCCGCACCCTCATACTACTCCTTCTCTGTTCCGCGGGTGATGTGGAGGTAAACCCAGGCCCTGCATGTCCCCAGGCACCCTCATTTGTTGACTTCTGTGATCGAAAAAGCCTTGGTTTCATGCATGTCAACAACACTGGGATATGCTTAACACCCCGGCAGTCCTACAATCTAAGCTTGATGCCCTCAATCTCACACAAATCATCAAGGAACCCACCAGGTACAACCCTAACTCTATAAACAAGGGCACCCTCATAGACATCATCCTGACCAACTGGCCCTCCAAATACACCTCCGCTGTCTTCAACCAGGATCTCAGCGATCACTGCCTGTATCCGCTATGGAGCCGCAGTCAAACGACCACCCCTCATCACTGTCAAACGCTCCCTAAAACACTTCTGTGAGCAGGCCTTTCTAATTGACCTGGCCCGGGAATCCTGGAAGGACATTCACCTCATCCCGTCAGTTGAGGATGCCTGGTCATTCTTTAAAAGTAACTTCCTCACCATTTTAGATAAGCATGCTCCGTTCAAAAAAATGCAGAACTAAGAACAGATACCGCCCTTGGTTCACTCCAGACCTGACTGCCCTCGACCAGCACAAAAACATCCTGTGGCGGACTGCAATAGCATCGAATAGTCCCCGCGATATGCAACTGTTCAGGGAAGTCAGGAACCAATACACGCAGTCAGTCAAGAAAGCTAAGGCCAGCTTCTTCAGGCAGAAGTTTGCATCCTGTAGCTCCAACTCCAAAAAGTTCTGGGACACTGTGAAGTCCATGGAGAACAAGAGCACCTCCTCCCAGCTGCCCACTGCACTGAGGTTAGGTAACACGGTCACCACCGATAAATCCATGATTATCGAAAACTTCAACAAGCATTTCTCAACGGCTGGCCATGCCTTCCGCCTGGCTACTCAAACCTCGGCCAACAGCTCCGCCCCCCCCGCAGCTCCTCGCCCAAGCCTCTCCAGGTTCTCCTTTACCCAAATCCAGATAGCAGATGTTCTGAAAGAGTTGCAAAACCTGGACCCGTACAAATCAGCTGGGCTTGACAATCTGGACCCTCTATTTCTGAAACTATCCGCCGCCATTGTCGCAACCCCTATTACCAGCCTGTTCAACCTCTCTTTCATATCGTCTGAGATCCCCAAGGATTGGAAAGCTGCTGCAGTCATCCCCCTCTTCAAAGGGGGAGACACCCTGGACCCAAACTGTTACAGACCTATATCCATCCTGCCCTGCCTATCTAATGTCTTCGAAAGCCAAGTCAACAAACAGGTCACTGACCATCTCGAATCCCACCGTACCTTCTCCGCTGTGCAATCTGGTTTCCGAGCCGGTCACGGGTGCACCTCAGCCACACTCAAGGTACTAAACGATATCATAACCGCCATCGATAAAAGACAGTACTGTGCAGCCGTCTTCATCGACCTTGCCAAGGCTTTCGACTCTGTCAATCACCATATTCTTATCGGCAGACTCAGTAGCCTCGGTTTTTCGGATGACTGCCTTGCCTGGTTCACCAATTACTTTGCAGACAGAGTTCAGTGTGTCAAATCGGAGGGCATGCTGTCCGGTCCTCTGGCAGTCTCTATGGGGGTGCCACAGGGGTCAATTCTCGGGCCGACTCTTTTCTCTGTATATATCATTGATGTTGCTCTTGCTGCGGGCGATTCCCTGATCCACCTCTACGCAGACGACACCATTCTATATACTTTCGGCCCGTCATTGGACACTGTGCTATCTAACCTCCAAACGAGCTTCAATGCCATACAACACTCCTTCCGTGGCCTCCAATTGCTCTTAAACGCTAGTAAAACCAAATGCATGCTTTTCAACCAATCGCTGCCTGCACCCGCATGCCCGACTAGCATCACCACCCTCGATGGTTCCGACCTTGAATATGTGGACATCTATAAGTACCTAGGTGTCTGGCTAAACTGCAAACTCTCCTTCCAGACTCATATCAAGCATCTCCAATCGAAAATCAAATCAAGAGTCGGCTTTCTATTCCGCAACAAAGCCTTCTTCACTCACGCCGCCAAGCTTACCCTAGTAAAACTGACTATCCTACCGATCCTCGACTTCGGCGATGTCATCTACAAAATGGCTTCCAACACTCTACTCAGCAAACTGGATGCAGTTTATCACAGTGCCATCCGTTTTGTCACTAAAGCACCTTATACCACCCACCACTGCGACTTGTATGCTCTAGTCGGCTGGCCCTCGCTACATATTCGTCGCCAGACCCACTGGCTCCAGGTCATCTACAAGTCCATGCTAGGTAAAGCTCCACCTTATCTCAGTTTACTGGTCACGATGGCAACACCCATCCGTAGCACGCGCTCCAGCAGGTGTATCTCACTGATCATCCCTAAAGCCAACACCTCATTTGGCCGCCTTTCGTTCCAGTACTCTGCTGCCTGTGACTGGAACGAATTGCAAAAATTGCTGAAGTTGGAGACTTTTATCTCCCTCACCAACTTCAAATATCAGCTATCTGAGCAGCTAACCGATCGCTGCAACTGTACATAGTCTATTGGTAAATAGCCCACCCATTTTCACCTACCTCATCCCCATACTGTTTTTAGTTATTTACTTTTCTGCTCTTTTGCACACCAATATCTCTACCTGTACATGACCATCTGATCATTTATCACTCCAGTGTTAATCTGCAAAATTGTAATTATTCGCCTACCTCCTCATGCCTTTTCCACATATTGTATATAGACTCCCCTTTTTTTCTACTGTGTTATTGACTTGTTAATTGTTTACTCCACTTAACTAAACGACGGAGAGTTTTGACTGTGTGTGATATTAGATTGCTTCTTGTGTAAATATTTTCTGTCTTGATTTTAATGATTGACCAAGGCAATATTTGGAAAGTCATTTGTTTGACAGAGACATGTGTAAATAAGTGTTTGTTTTGTACAAAGGCTTCCCAACAGTGATGTGAAGTGTATAAAAAGATGCGTGTCACTTGAGAGAAGGAGGATCCTTAATACTACTCCTCAGTCAGTGTGGAGTCTGGCAGCAGAAGTGGGACAGTCAGTGATATCACATTTCAGTGATATCTGCTAACCAGACCTCTCATTAAGCGATGGTCAGACAATGGTCTTGTATTGCTAAAGAATTCAGATGGTTAGTCATTCATTAAGGGCTGGGTTTCATCCATATCGCAGAAGATCCAGGTTCAAATGTTAAGGTCATTTCCTTGCACATAAAAATGCAAGGTTAGAATCATTTCAGTGGAAAATAAAAATGACAAATACAGTACTAGTTTGACTTTTCAGCCATTTAAAAAAAAATGAGGGTGAGGGGAAGGGGACTAAGTCCAGAGGATCTAGTTGGGTTCACACTGCTATGCGTTTATCTTGGCCAGGTCGCAGTTGCAAATGAGAACTTGTTCTCAACTAGCCTACCTGGTTAAATAAAGGTGAAATAAAAATAAATAAAAAATATAAAAAATACACGAGGTGTTAAAGCTATTGGCCAATAGCCTATTGGCCTCGTTGGGTCCTTCCCTGGCTTCCGGAGTGGTACCACTACTGCCTCCTTCCAACTGCCTCACTGTGTTGTACAACACCAAAACCTTATCACTAAGATGGGCCAACATAACATAGCACACCTCATCTTTCCCAGGTGAGGTTAACCCAGCCTTACCTATTGCCCTTTTTACTTCTGCCATTGTAAATGGTTCATTCAATGGATAATATACATCCTCCCTCCTATCCAGCACTCCAAGATGCTCCTCTCTCATTCTCTCTCTCCCCCTCCTCTGACAAATTTGCCGAGCTATGCACTTCAACAAAGGCTTTGGCCATCATCTCTGCCTTCTCATCTGTTACTGCCACATCCTTCCCACTCGTCAACACTGGATAATTCCATTTCCCCCTCAGAGCATGTTGTGGGAATTCAAATCCCCACACATGACCTTACTTTTATCCTGGCCCTCCACCAACTCCTAGGTCCAATACCTGACATGGATTATAGTAGTTCACTACCACTATCATCCCTCCTCTCAACCACACCTCCACATATTCCTGTTCAATACCTCTGCTTAGCATCCTGTAGGGAAGTCTTTGCCTCATGAAGGTGGCACCCCCCCATATCGCTGCCCACCTGCCCCATAATCCCCAGTCTAGATGCTCCTACCCATCTCTCCCTTGAACCTGTATCTCCCTGGACCTGGACCACCCTAGACATGGACCACCCTCGACCTGGACCACCCTCACTGCCTCAGCATGACACCCTTCTCTCCACTCTCACTTGTTGCACCTCCACTGCCTGCTTCATAGCCTCACACCCACTATATTCCACACTATGAGCACCCCCAGAGCTGCAGCACTTTGGTTGTACACCCTCCCCACACGCATGCTCCCCTCCACACCTGGCACACCTCTTTTTCTCTTTACAGGCTGTTGCCACACGCCCAGCCCTCACATAATAACTCAAATATTCTATGGTTATTTTATTTGGCAGTACCCAGTCCTTGAAGTGTAACAGAATAGACGGACTATCTACCCTAACTCCACCCATAACTCCACCCCTTGTTACTTTCAATCTTTGAAAATTCACTGTAACGCCTCCTCTCAAATGGTCCCTTACCTCTTGAATGCTAACACTCACAGGCACTCCTGTTATCACCCCTTTAATCCACTGCATCCCTGCTTGATCAGTCCAGCTGCTCGACAACACCTCACACTTGCCAATATGTTTCACTCAGAGCTTTTTCCCTCTGCACCATTTCCTTACAGAACACCAAGTTCCCATCTCTTAACACTTTAGCATTGACAACGTCCCCAATCAACTCTTATCACAGCCGTCAACCTTATCGGACTCATCGCCCCAACTCCCCCTTCCTCCGTAAACTTCAGAATCATTTTTCCTCCTCAACTTCATGCTCCCCTCACTTCTTTTATTGCCCCTCCTCGGCACTTTCTAACTCCGAGCTGCCGCTAGCGTTGGAAACTGTTACTCCCTTCAAACTTCCCTTTCTTCCTCCTTTCTGTCTCCATAGACCTCTCACTCCCCTCCAAACCCCTGCTCCCGTTCTCTCCCGCTTTCATTTGTACCACTATGCTAAATACTTGCTTCACTTTCTGCTCCATCACTATCTCCTACCATCTCTGACCCAGTCACAGCACAACCGTGCCGAACCGCAGTCATACCGAGTAAAATTGGATTGTTTGTTTATCAACGATTGAACGCTAGCCACAGCTTTCCAAACAGTGGTCACTGGTTACACTTTCCTCCCTTCTCTCTCGACCTGAGGACCTCCCTGCCTCCACCCCTTCCTGTATCATATCCAGGTGTCTTCCCTTTCCCTCTCTGTTCCACAACTCTTGTGCCATTTGTTTATAACCACTGTTCTTTTAAACCCCTTGGATTCTGCTTTACTGATTGACATTTCAATATCAACATTAGGATGTTTGAGAGCCTGCTTGGCGAGAAGATCCACCACCTCATTCCCCTCTACTCCCACATGAGCTGGTACCCAGAGGGACATCACAAATATCCTCGTCTGTTTCACCCTAAACAGGCCCTGCAAAATCTCAATCTTGTCTCCCCCGTGACACAAATGAATTTAAGCTCATCAGTACTGCACATGAGTCAGAGTAGATGATTACCCTGTCTGGTCTCCACCCATTCTTCAGCCAAGAGTATGGCCAGCAACTCCATTGCGTATACGCATAAACGATCCATTGCTCTTTTTGTCACTGCCACCTTAAATTCAGGAACACTAAAAGCTGCACCTGTCCTCCCTGTTTTATGGTCCTTAGATCCATCAGTGAATATATTCAAGACAGCATAGTACTGAGTTCTTAAATGTTCACTTAAAACATTTACCCGATCTACTCTTTCCTCACCAGCTCTTACCCTGTCAAGCATCTCTAGGTCTATCATTCTATCATTGGCTGAGGGAGCAACCAAGGTGGGATAGCAGGAAGAGGGGCTGAACTCCTTCCCCAACAGTCCTATCTCTGCCATGACATTACCTTATGCACCAAACATTTTGTATTCAGATCTCGTTCATGGTCCCAGCACTCTAGGAGCACTTTGTTTTTACAGGATGTGTAACCTTATGTCCTTGAAGATTTACCCAATATGTCATGGTTAGTTGTTGTTGTTTGCACCTTTAAACGCCATCTCCCCCAACTCTACCTCCAGCTCTGCCAACAGGGAGGTTCTGACTGCTACACAACATATTGTTAGAGCTTGAGCCTGGATTACAGCTAGTTTTTTTTAGAGATGTAGGAGCGAGCTGCTGATCCACATGCTACACTGCTATAGTCCAGTGATGCCCTTGGTAGCGCTATATATAAAATATTCAACACCATTCTATCCACCCCCCCCCACACCATTCCTAACAGGCAACACATCACATTCAATATTTTATTTCCTTTAATAACTACTCTGTTAATATGTTCTGCCCATGTAATCTTAGTGTCAATATACCTGACCCCCAGAAACCTAAACACTCCTACCCTCTTCAGATTCCTCCCCGATTCCTCCCATACAACTTTAGGCATATTTCCTCCCCAACCTTCCTTCTAGTAAAAAACAGTCTGTTTTCTCAACTGAGAACTTGAAGCCCCACTCGAGGGACCACTGTTCAACTTCTCTGATCGCTTCCGGCTGTAAGACTATGGAGAATATTGCTCCCTGTCTTCCACAATGCCCAGTCACCCGCAAACAATGACCTCCCAGTATCTGGTCTCACCTGGGAGAATACACAATCAATCATAATGGAGAACAACAAAGTACTAATCGCACTTCTCTGGAGGGTACCATTATCTACCTTATAACTTTCTGACAGTGGCTCCCCACCTTCACTTGTATTTATTGTCCAAAAAGGAAATCCTTCAACCCCCATGCTATCCAATTTGATGAGCAGGCCCTCCTTCCAAATCATATCATAGGCCTTCTCTACATCGAAGAAAACACCTCCTTGTTTGCCTGTACCTTCCATATGGCTGACTGTAGACACAGTACATGATCCATCGTTCCCCTGCCTTTCCTGAACCCACCTTGATCTGATGACATTAGGCCTCGTTTACAGACATAAGATGTCAAAGCTATCGGCCTATAACTTGATGGATAAGTAGGGCCTTTCCCTGATTTCCGTATCGGCACCACTACTGCCTGCTTCCAACTGTCAGGCAGCTTCCCTTCCTGCCACACCTTATTGTAAAGGCCCAATACTGTTCCCATTGCAGTGTCACTGAGACGAGCCATCGCGATGTAACACATCTCATCCTTCCCAGGAGACGTTACCTCAGCTTTAGCTATTGCTCTCTTAATCTCACCCAACGTAAAAGGAACATTCAATGCATCCTTCACCACCTCTCTCTGATCCAGGATCCCTGGATGCTCTCCTCTGACCCTCTCTTTTCCACGCTGTCCCTCGTCCTTTTAAATTATTTGAGCTGTGGACTTTCACAAATGCCTGGGCTAACATCTCTGCCTTCTCCATGACTCTCACTGCAACAGTCTCCCAACTTTTCAGCACAGGGATCCCAATCTACTCTGACCTCACTCATCCTCTTAATCATCCCCCATACCTCTTGCACTGGAGTAGTCCTCACTCATCCTCTTAATCATCCCCCTGTTCCTAATTTTCACCTCTCTGCACTCTTCAGTCCACCAGGGAACTGCCCCTCCCCCCTGTACCCATGGAGCCTTTCTCCCCCTGTACCCCCTTTAGGAATCACCTGCCTTCCCCCTTCTCCCCCTGTACCCATAGGAATTACCTGCCTTCCCCCTTCTCCCCCTGTACCCATAGGAATCACCTGCCTTCCCCCTTCTCCCCCCATGTACCCCTTCCCCCTTCTCCCCCTGTACCCATAGGAATCACCTGCCTTCCCCCTTCTCCCCCCTGTACCCATAGGAATCACCTGCCTTCCCCCCCTTCTCCCCATAGGAATCACCTGCCTTACCCCCATAGGAATTACCTGCCTTCCCCCTTCTCCCCCTGTACCCATAGGAATCACCTGCCTCTTACCCATAGGAATTACCTTTCTCCCCCTGTACCCATAGGAATCACCTGCCTTCCCCCTTCTCCCCCTCCCCCTGTACCCATAGGAATCACCTGTCTTCTCCCCCCTTCTCCACCCTGTACCCATAGGAATCACCTGCCTTACCCCTTCTCCCCCTGTACCCATAGGAATCACCTGCCTTCCCCCTTCTCCCCCCTGTACCCATAGGAATCACCTGCCTTCCCCCTTCTCCCCCTGTACCCATAGGAATCACCTGCCTTCCCCCTTCTCCACCCTGTACCCATAGGAATCACCTGTCTTACCCCTTCTCCCCCTGTACCCATAGGAATCACCTGCCTTCCCCCTTCTCCCTGTACCCATAGGAATACCTGTCTTCCCCTTCTCCACCCTGTACCCATATATATATATATATATATATATATATATATATAAACGGAAATACCACAGTTACATAAGTATTCAGACCCTTTACCCAGTACTTTGTTGAAGCACCTTTGGCAGTGATTACAGCATCAGGTTTTATGGGGGTATGACGCTACAAGCTTGTCACACCTGTATTTGGGGAGTTTCTCCCATTCTTCTATGCAGATCCTCTCAAGCTCTGTCAGGTTGGATGGGGAGTGTCACTACACAGCTATTTTTAAGTCTCTCCAGAGATGTTTGATTGGGTTCAAGTCCAGGCTCTGGCTGGGCCACTCAAGGACATTCAGAGACTTGTCCCAAAGCCACTAATGTTTTTGGTTGTGTGGATAGGGTTGTTGTCCTATTGGAAGGTGAACCTTCACCCCGTTCTGAGGTCCTCATCAAGGTTCTCCCATGACTTTGCTCCGTTCATCTTTGCCTCGATCCTGACTAGTCTCCCAGTCCCTGCCGCTGAAAAACATCCCCACAGCATGATGCTGCCACCACCATGCTTCACCCTATGGATGGTGCCAGGTTTCCTCAGTGACGCTTCCCATTCAGGCCAAAGAGTTGAATCTTGTTTTCATCAGAGAAGAGATTCTTTAGGTGCCTTTTGGCAAACTCCAAGCGGGCTGTCATGTGCCTTTTACTGAGGAGTGGCTTTCATCTGGCCACTCTACCATAAAGGCCTGATTGGTGGAGTGTTGCTGAGATGATTGTCCTTCTGGAAGGTTCTTCCATCTCCACAGAAGAAGTCTAGAGCTCTGTCAAAGTGACCATCGGGTTCTTGGTCACCTCGACACAATCCTATCTCGGAGCTCTATGGACAATTCCTTCGAACTCATGGCCTGGGTTTTGCTCTGACATGCACTGTCAACTATAGACAGGTGTGTGCCTTTCCAAATCATGGCGAATCAATTGAATTTACCACAGGTGGACTCCAATCCAAGTTGTAACAACATGTCAAGGATGATCAATTGCAACAGGCTGCACCAGAGATCAATTTCGAGTCTCATAGCAAAGGGTCTGAATACTTATGTAAATACGTTATTTCTGTTTTTCATTTTTAATAAATGCGCAAAATGTCTTAAAACCTGTTTTTGCAATGTCATTATGGGGTATTGTGTGTAGATTGCTGAGGAAAATGTTTTATTTAATCAATTGTAGAATAAGGCAGCAACGTAACAAAATGTGGAAAAAGTCAAGGGGTCTGAATACTTTCCGAAGGCACTGTACATCTGCCTTCCAATTACATCTGGAGTAAGATTCAGAGCAGATTGAGTTCCAATTACTGGGTCAATCCTGGTTCCCCGCCCATCATTAAGGCACACAAGCCCTTTCTCAACCAAGAGTTCCTCCAACACTATTTATATCAGTCCGTGCCCCTCCCCAGAGTGCACTGTGGGCATTACAATCAGCACACCACATCACCCGTCTCCTATCTTGACCTTCTACAATCCCAAGAGCCATCAACTCTAGTCTCTTACACAGGTTGTAAAAGTTCACTATTACCAGATCCGCCCCCTCTCAACCACACATCTACCACTACATATTCCTGCTCAACTCCCTCTCCAATGTTACTTGGATGTAAAATGTCCAAATTGGAAAATAGTATGGTTAGCCTGCATTTACACAGGCAGCCCAATTCGGATCCCTTTTTCACTAATTGGCCTTTTGACCAATCACATCACATCTTTTCAACATATCTTTTTCAGAGCTGATCTGATTGGTGAAAGACCAAATAGTGAAAAAAGGGATCAGAATTGGGCTTCCTGTCTAAACGCAGCCTATGCGAGCTTGAGCCAAACTGATTTAGGTGGTATCAATCAATGAAGAAGCATAATGTATAATGTATAATGTACACATGTCTGGTCTGTGTGGTCATACACATGATATGTTTTAATGGTGCAGAGGCAGGGATAGATGATCAAATGTCTCAAAACAACAACTTGACTCTTATATGTGCTCTCTCTCTCTCTTGCTCGTTCCCTCGTCTTTGAATGTACGTGTTCTTGAAAATGCTAGAAATATTATAGCTATAGGATGAATGCAATGCTTGGGAAAATGGACCTATTCATTATTCCAAGCTGTTACGGACACAATGCTGCAGGACTTTCATGATAGGACTTCCATGATAATAAAACTCATTTCTCAATGCCAGAGACAGTATGTTTCCTGCTATGAAAGAATACCCCCGCTGTGAAAACGTCAGAGCCGTTGAAAACAAAACAAGTTTATACTGCCATCTGGTGAAATGTATTGGTATTGCTCATGTGCAATTAACAGTGTAAAATAATACATGGATGGACTCGTCTCATACAAACTCAAACACATAAAAACACAAGGACATTTCATTTCTTTATTATTTCGTAAATGATTTGAGCTGGTGTACAGGGTAAATTATCTATAGATGTCTTCGGATTTAATTTGATTAAAAGGCTTGTACATGTATATATTTGTCATATTTGACCTCTCAATAACAATATAAAAGCAAACAAAACAAATACGCACAAGGCCCCTATTTTTCCCAGGTTGCAGGCATTACCCATAACTCAACAGTCTCTTGGTAGCTATGGTGCTAAAAGTACATCCATAAAATAACTATAATCCCGCTGACAAGTAAGGGTGCATAGCATTCTAAGTAAATATATATTTCCATATATTTTATATATATTCATTTATATTAAAAACATTTTCTGTGCATGTGCGCAGGTGCATTCCTTTGTATTGAGTAATATGCTATTGCATGAATAATGTCTTCAATCCATTCTAAATGAGTATACATGTGTTCTCTAGTTTTTGCAACAGTTAATCTTTTTTGCATGAAGTTGGTTTATGTCGTCACCTCCATGGTCTGAAGTTCTACTGAGTCCTCCCTCTCCTTGACTCCACTCAGCCTGTCACTGTGTAGAAGGAAGCCTTAGAACTGGCTCAATCTCTTTTTGGTTTTAGTGAGCGGGGATGGAACGGGGGTGGGCGGTGTTGAGGAAAAATACTATTTAAAAAAAATACTGCCTAGTCAGTGAAGCCACGATGTTGTCTAACTACCCCTCTACAACCACAGATCCTCATCGCCCAGTCTGCTTTCCCTGTCTACCACCTCCACAAGTCTCCAGACCCAACCCCTATTACATCCAGACTTAAACACTGTTGGCCCACACTGTGTGCACACAAATGACTTAGATACAGAAACCAAACTAAGAAGCATAATGAATGTATAATGTATGTATGTATGTCTGGTTTTCCTGAAGCTCGTACTGAGCCGACCTTCAGCAGTCACATGGAGGTGCTTCACCATTCCTCTTTCTGCTGCTCCCGTAGCTTTGACCCAGTCAAGGTGGGGTCATAAACATGATATGTATTAATGGTGCAGAGGCAGGGATAGATGATCAAATGTCTCAAAACAACAACTTGACTCTTATACGTGCTCTCTTTCTCTTGCTCGTTCCCTCGTTCTGATTATGCATGGATGGGTTATATGGACGACATATCTATTCATATGTGTTCAGTGTTATACAGTTTCTTAAACAACAACAGATCCTGAGTTCAATAGATAGGCTAAACAGTCTGGCGTCTAGCCTACCTAGTCAACTAATATGTACAGAGCAAGAACTTACATTCATTACCTGTGGCTACAGAGGCTGATAAACCATGGGCCCGGACTGGAGACTAATTTCAATGTCTGGGTATTATTATTGCAGAGTGTTCGTCCATGTACTCTCTGGAGTGTTTGAGACACACGTTTTCCTACGATATGAGCAATGTAATGCATCAAGATCCGTTACGATACAATGCCAAGAGGATGTAGAGCATTACAGCTAATCTACATGATGTAGGATGGTATACTGTACTGAGGTAACACTTCTGTAAACCATGTTTAAATCAGGGTAGGGACCGGAGGACCTCGGTTTAATGTCCACCAATAGTGTCGTATCACCTTCACACCCATGCCAATTCCCCGCCCTCAACCCTGCACTGTCATTTTGTCAACACTAAATGACGCTGTACGGTGTCAGTCTCAATTGTACTTACAATCAGTGGACCCATCACACACACACACACACACACACACAAGCTCGCATACACACACATGCACACACACTTTAGAATGTCTCCTTAGATTGAAATATGAATGCCATTAAGGCTTAAAAGAACAATGAGTGGACACTTTTGGATGGTTTGCATAAACCTCAGGGAATATGGCTATTCTTTACCACCCAACCTTCAAACACACAAGATCAAAAACCAAACACTGTTGGGACTGGGAGAAAAACACTTGAAGAAAACAGCTCTCCAATAATGCAAACCAGTAACTCAGTCCACCAACTTGTCTCCTTTGTCTACTTTGTGCAACCTACATGGAAGTGATGTATGTTCCATGCAGGTCAAGTGGATTAGCAGGAGGCTGATTGGGGCTCTGGCATCTCTCCTAATCAGACAGTACATCTAAGGTAAAAGTAGTTAGAACGCCTATACCCCCCCCCCACACACACACACATACACATATTAAGACCTACTCTTTCGACCAATGTTATTGCTTTCCTTTAAACAAACACCAGACAATACATTTCTGATGGGAAAAGGGGTTGGGGTGTACAGACATCAGGAGAGGGGCGAGAGGAAAGGAGACAGGTTTGTGGTGGGGTTGTGTGGGCTCACAGTTGTGGGTCAGTATTACAGTTTCTTATCACAGTGATTGGTGGCTGGTTGTCTTCGCTAGTCTACTGAGAGTTGCCAACAAAACAAGCAACACTTACAGTCCCAACACTTTCAAATCTCTGTAGATACCCACCTCTACCTGACTGACTATCACATGTAACCAGCTTAACCAGTGCTACATTATTACCTGTAGTGGTGAATTTACTTCTATACCCTTATCGAATGATGGGTAGATGGGTAGATGATCTGTAAACCCTCTTGGATATATCCTGTGATATCAGACTGACAATCTGTTGCTGTGTGACAGACACACCAGAGGGGAGATGCTACATTAATTAGGGGGACTCTGACCCCTGCTGGTAATGAACAGAACTGCTACATAATATCCATATTGAGAGGGACAGAACAGGACTGCTGCATCTACACTGAAAGGCTGGGGGAGTGGAGGGAGGCAGGGCAGGGCAGGGTGTGCAGTGCAGGGAGAATGGGGTGTGAGGATGGGGTGTAGAGATGAATGAGGTGGGTGGACTGCATACATACATACAGATGGTGGTGACAGGACTGGACTATAGCTGGACTATAGCTGCACACATATAGCAGGGTAGATGAAAGGTCTTTCCAACGTTCTCATGACTGCCCCAGCCTTTACTCCAATTACATTCACCCTGGAAGCACACAAACCCCTCCAGGGAGGTTGGTTGTGGGGTTGGGGAGGAAAGTCAACACAGAACCTCCTCTTTCTAAAACACAAAGAACCGTGAAATGTCTCTGAAGCCAATAATGCCCTCTAGGTGACATGACCCCAGCAAAGGGAGGCATCACACGAAAATCACAAAATAACAAATAACCGGACACACAAAAATGGACAGATAAAACAGGCAGAACGACACAGAGGTTTGTTTTGTTTGTTCTCATACCCACCGGATGTCAAGATATATCGAACATATACGCATAGAGTTAACCAAACAAGAACACCAGAGCAGAAGAATCGTTTAGGTGTCTGAAACAGCAGCATCATTAGCATCACATAGGGTTATGGTGACATAAAACACAGGTAACACTCAGTCACGTAGCATTTCAGTGCAGATAGAATGTACAACACCAATGTCCTAAATGTAGGCTACTGGAGTGGGACAGTGAAGGGCTGAAACCAGCCTGTGATGTATTTAATATTTTATTTTGCTGGAAGAGTCTGTTCAGTGTGACAGGGAGGGAGAGTGACCTGTTGCCTAGAGATAATTCTGAGTATTTTGACAGCCTCCCTTTTCAGAAGTTTCACAAACAAACACTGCCCTGTTTCTTTAGAAAGGGTACGTATGACATATTCATCTTGCCCTACACCCCAACATGGCCTCCTATCCAATACAGGAGTGACCCCCCCCCCCCACAACCCCTAGTACTGTAGTGAAAGACAGGCCATGCGCCAGCAGTCATTCATGCTGATACATATAACAGGAAGCACGTTTTGGTTGCTATTTTTTTGTTGTCTGTGTTTGGTTTTGTTTTATACGAAATCATGCACCGAGCCTAGTAGTTGACATGTTTGGATTGTTTCTCTTTTTAAAAAGGTAAGAAAACTAGGAGTAAATCCACTTCGCTCTCGTGATCGTCGGCTTTGCCGTGGTGGTTGTTGTTATTATGAAGTTAGTGTTTCGTTCGTTCCAATCTCTCTTCTTTTCTCTCCATTATTCTCCTCCTCTTCATTCCTCCTGTCACCTGCCGCCGGTCATGTGTCTAAGTAGGATTGTTTTGGTGTGGGGCTCAAATCCTGGAGGGCAAGAGAACAGAGGTTAATATGGAGCAAGGACAAGGTTCCCATCAGTGTGTAGAGAATCAGACCAAACAGTTCTGTTGGATCGGCATGCAGGGTGCACAAATCAAGAACCCAGAGACGAATCAGTAAATGTGAGTAGGCATACCTGTCTATAAATACATACACACACAAACACAGCCAAAACACGGTCAGAGCTTGTCTTACAACTGTCCTTGGATAAAGAGAAAATGTACCGCAACCTTCCTTTCAAGCATGGAAATAGGGGACTCTAGAAACACTGTCTTGTAGTCTTATACACTGACTATACCAAACATTAGGGATACCTGTTGAGCGTGAAAAACCCAGCAGCTTTGCAGTTCTTGACACAAACCGGTGCGCCTGGCACCTACTAACATACTCTGTTCAAAGGCACTTAAATATTTTGTCTTGCCGATTCACCCTCTGAATGGCACACACACAATGTCTCAATTGTCTCAAGGCTTAAAAACTCCTCTTTAACCTTTTACTGCAGTGGGTTAAATCAGGGAAACACAGAGTGTTTTTGTTTTTGTCTTGAAACAAACAAAAGTATACACCTCACACACATATGTATGGTCTTGAAAAAAAGAAGACATCTACCCGTGCCAGCTATAGAGTTTAAATGTATTCAATTATAAGTTTGCATCCCAATATTACACTTTATATACATCACATAACAAAACTGTAGAAACAGGTTTTTCTGTGTATGTTTTTTTTCTGTCTATTAATTATGAAAAAATATGAACAACATTCTCCCCATGAGGCAACTAGGTCATATGACGGCAGGAAAGGGAGACTGTCATCTACATGGATTGAAGTGGATTTAACAAGTGACATCAATAAGAGATCATACCTTTCACCTGGTCAGTCTATGCCATGGAAAGAGTGGGCGTCCTTAATGTTTTGTGTACTCAGAGTATACAGTATATACTGCTCTGGGGAGCTCTATTTCTCCTACTTTGAGAAAGTGTTGTGAATTGTCAGTCAAGTCAATGGTCATTGTTCTGTTTATAATGTAAATGTTTTGTCAAGATCTGTCTTACTAATCAAAGTGAACCTGAGTGTAGTAGTTGGTGCCGTCTCCGGTCTGAAATGGCAGCAATCTGAATTTAAGGCTACTGCATTCCATGCATGGGACCTGTTTCTCGTCTGGGTGTGTCTTATACGTCAGAGTAAGGGGCACACATGAATGCACGCATGCGCACACACGCACACACACACACACACACACACACACACACACACACACACACACACACACACACACACACACACACACACACACACACACACACACACACACACACACACACACACACACACACACACACACACACACACACACACACACACACACACACACACACACACACACACACACACACACACACACACACACACACACACACAGTTGACCCAGATAGTTTAATTTGAAAGAACAACTGGCCTGTCAACTTTGACCTATGAAAACATGCTGGATCCCCAGCACCCTTTGGTAGTGGAGAGCCACATGCAATGCTATCTGTAATAGGTACAACAGTCAGCACTAACATAAACATACTGCATGTAGCTAGACCTACTGTAAACCCAGTCAGACATGTACAGTATTAGTACTACGCCACCACATAAGGACAGCCATTGAACCTCCCCTTCACACCCTGCTGAATACCCACTGTAACACAATCTATACACACTGACCACAGAATCTGATGTAGTTTAGACTCTCCTAAGACAGTATGACAACAGCTGTGCTATACATCCAACTGTATTTGACACACTGATACTCATCTACAGCAAAACACTACACACTAATATACTATCTTATAAAGCCATATGTAACGAGGCATCTGGGTAAGAAGATCGGGAGGTCCGGTCAACCTTTCCTATTTCATTATTTTCTGATAGAACATCTAGAACTAGATAGGGAGAGATAGACGATGAAGAGGACAAAGATAGGAATGTTTAAGGGCATAGACGGGAATGGCCGAGTCGGGACTCATACCTCTGTTGCCGAGGGATACAGAATGTGTAGTACAGAGTTGAGAGCGTTACCGCTCAACTAGACTTAGTTTTAATATTAAATGTGAATCTACTAAATCAATGCCACCCCACAGTCATACTGTAACATATTAATGCACAGTAGTTGCATCAAATGCCAATGATATAGTTCAAGCCACATCAAATGTCACTCTGCACTGTAGTGCTACAATTAGCGCAATGTCATTAGTACTGAATTACTGTAACAACATCAGGCCTATTTAATCCAGACAGAGAGGCAGGATTAAATGAAGGAGCCATAACCCAGGTGAGAGGCCTCAGTGGGTCAGTCAGTCCCGTACCTGCGGGCACATGTCGCTCTGCCACTCTGTCTGCATGCTTCCCTCACTGCTTTACTCTCCGCAGACTGGCACATTTCACTATCTGAGCACCCTTCTTCACATCCACAATATCAGGCTACATCAGGGAGGGCGGGGGGTGCAGGGGGAGAGCCAGCGGCAGAGGCAAAGGAGAGGAGGGACAGAGACAGGTAGAGGAGAGGATGAGAGTAGGAGGGAGAGGAGGAACAGAGACAGGTAGAGAAGAGGATGGGAGTAGGAGGGAGAGGAGGGACAGAAACAGGTAGAGAAGAGGATGAGAGTAGGAGGGAAAGGAGGGACAGAGACAGGTAGAGAAGAGGATGAGAGTAGGAGGGAAAGGAGGGACAGAGACAGGTAGAGAAGAGGATGAGAGTAGGAGGGAAAGGAGGGACAGAGACAGGTAGAGAAGAGGATGAGAGTAGGAGGGAAAGGAGGGACAGAGACAGGTAGAGAAGAGGATGAGAGTAGGAGGGAGAGGAGGGACAGAGACAGGTAGAGGAGAGGATGAGAGTAGGAGGGCGAGGAGGGACAGACAGGTGGAAGAGAGGGTGAGAGTAGGAGGGCGAGGAGGGACAGACAGGTGGAAGAGAGGGTGAGAGTAAGAGGGAGAGGTGGAAGTAGAAGTGAAGGAGAAGTAGTAGGAGAACAAAAAGATGTGGAGGACAGAGATGAAATCAGGAGAGAGGGAGAGATAGAGGATGGAGAGGGAGCAATGGCACAGTGTGTGAGTGATGAAAGATACGGATGAGGTGAAGAGGTGTATGAAGAGACAAGGGTGGAGAGGAGAAGAGGTTAAAAGTGACAATTGAGGTAATGAGCGAAGCGAGAGAGTTGACGGGAAGACAAGAAAAGGAGAGGAAAGGAGTCAATTCAAGAGAAGAGAGATAATGGAAAGACAGCCAAGCCAAGAGAGATGGGGTGGGGATTGGAAAAACAGACAGGAAAATAGAAAAGAGAGAAGCATCAGAAACATTGACATGGAATAGAGTACTGCAGGTTGGAGGGAGCACACAGTCATAGTTATGGACTATAGAGACTTTGAATGGAGGTGGGCAGAGAAGACAGATAGACAGTCAGTCAATGTGGGTTACTGAAGGGGAGAGAACAGACCTCATTGCATTAGCACATCAAGAGCAACCAACCAACACCCAGACATTCATATCAACTGGAGAGAAAGAGCCATCCATCTATGTACTGACTGGAGACAGAGCAGATATCAGAACTGACTGCTGTTATGAAACCTGGAAGAATTAGTTTGTTGTTTCAGCCAACGCAGAGAGACAGTGCAAGCTATCAGAGCAGGATGCAGTTGTGGACTTTTTGGATGGTCCTACATGCAGGTCAGGATGGAGAGGGTGGACATGATGGGGGAAATGAAGCACAGATGAGTAATGCTTGCAAGTTGGATACAAAATACAGCATGAGGACACTCACACAAAATCAATATTTCTTTCAGTTTCTTTGTAGCTAGGAGGATGGTGAATGACAACACAGGTTGATCTAAATTACAAACACACACATACATCCCATTCACACGACACAGTCCATGCAGGTTTAGCCCACTGTGGTCTACTTTGGACTAGCAGAGCAATCTATAATGCTGATCCCAGCAGAGTAGAGATCGTAGTTCCCAGCTACACCCTTGTCATCTTCTCTAGTGGTTGATTGCTACATTGAGTACCTATATAAATTCAGGGAAGTTTACAGATTGACCCTGATGGGCCCTGTATGGTCAAGTTAGTCTCAGTCTACTTTAACTGTGAATCAATGCTCTATTTATGACAGATGAATGAGTTTGTTTAGAGTCTCAGCCTCTTGTACATTAGCCCAGGTGAGTGTGGCCTGGCTGATGCAGGTCAGTGGCCCACCTTGCTGCTCAGGACGGCGTAGTTTATGAACTGCTCCGCCTCAGCCTCCAGCTCATCCTGCAGAGAGCCATCCACGCTCACTGACCGCTCCTGACCCCCCACGTCACCTGAGCCCTTCCCCCTGCGCACCACCTTCCGTACAATCTGCACCACACGCACACACACACACACACACACACACACACACACACACACACACACACACACACACACACACACACACACACACACACACACACACACACACACACACACACACACACACACACACACACACACACACACACACACACACACACACACACAGGGGAGGGAGGGAGGGAGAGGAGGATGAGAGGATGAGGGAGGGTGGTGGGAAAGAGAGCTTAAGAAGGAGAGATTGGTAGTCTTTTGGGTTCTCCCTGTGTGCCATTAAGGAACTTAATGTTCATTATAAAACACTGTCCTGGTTATATGTATCCTTATCAACCCTATCCTTACTAAATCTACCACCCACAACCTTTCAACCCCATCCTTACTAAATCTACCACCCACAACCTTTCAACCCCATCCTTACTAAATCTACCACCCACAACCTTTCAACCCCATCCTTACTAAATCTACCACCCACAACCTTTCAACCCCATCCTTACTAAATCTAACCACCCTACAACCCACAACCTTCAACCCCATCCTTACTAAATCTATCCACCTACACAAACCTTTCAACCCCATCCTTACTAAATCTACCACCCACAACCTTTCAACCCCATCCTTACTAAATCTACCACCCACAACCTTTCAACCCCATCCTTACTAAATCTACCACCCACAACCTTTCAACCCCATCCTTACTAAATCTACCACCCACAACCTTTCAACCCCATCCTTACTAAATCTACCACCCACAACCTTTCCTTAAAATCTACCATCTCCTTAAATCTACAACCCACAACCTTTCCAACCCCATCCTTATTAAATCTACAACCCACAACC
This sequence comes from Oncorhynchus gorbuscha, assembly GCF_021184085.1. Taxonomy (NCBI): domain Eukaryota; kingdom Metazoa; phylum Chordata; class Actinopteri; order Salmoniformes; family Salmonidae; genus Oncorhynchus; species Oncorhynchus gorbuscha. The sequence continues at coordinate 53,451,552 of NC_060176.1, forward strand.
TTTCAACTCCATCCTTATTAAATCTAAACCCACAACCTCTCCTTATTAAATCTACAACCCACAACCTTTCAAAATCCCCATCAACTCCTATTAAATCTAAATTTCAACCCCATCCTTACTACAACCCACAACCTCCTTATTAAATCAACCCCACAACCTTATTAAATCAAACCCCAACCTTTCAACCCCATCCTTATTAAATCTACAACCCACAACCTTTCAACCCCATCCTTATTAAATCTACAACCCACAACCTTTCAACCCCATCCTTATTAAATCTACAACCCACAACCTTTCAACCCCATCCTTATTAAATCTACCACCCACAACCTTTCAACCCCATCCTTACTAAATTCTCCTTATTAAATCTACACCCACAACCTTCAACCCCATCCTTATTAAATCTACAACCCACAACCTTCCAACCCCATCCTTATTAAATCTACAACCCACAACCTTCCAACCCCATCCTTATTAAATCTACAACCCACAACCTTCCAACCCCATCCTTATTAAATCTACAACCCACAACCTTCCAACCCCATCCTTATTAAATCTACAACCCACAACATTTCATACAGCAACTAAACATGACTGTGACACCTGTGAGAGCAAGACAGGGATCATTTTCCCATGTCGTGATTACAGTCATGACATTGGAATAAATCAAGGCATGACGATGAACGTGATGGTTCTTGATTATCAATGTGATAATCATTTCTATGAGGATGAGTGTAGTGAGTTGAACATGAATAGTAACAGGGGGGACCTGGTAGATAAGCCACAGCGCAGGGCTGTAGAGTAGAGAGAGGCATGCTGGGATAGATATCTGACCTTCTTGGTGACGATGTTTCCGTGCTCGTCTGTGAACTGCTCCTCGCTCACTTGTTCCCCTGGAAGATCCTTGGCCTCGTCACCCTACGGGACAGACAACATGTACTGAACATCACTAAACAATACTGTCATACTGAAATACACATGGTATACTGTACCGTCACACACATCTGCTCATAGATGCATGGCAAACTCATCAACAGCACACACTTATACAGTAAGGAGTCCAAAACCACATACTCTACATAAACATTATAAAAGGGACCAGTCAATACTACCAGAAAGATTGGATCCAAATACTTGATTGGCCAACAACTTTTCCACAGACATTAATGTCACACCTATGAGTTTGTAACTATGAATTGGGGAACGACTCCGAGAGAAAACCAGGAGTCAGCATACAGAACGAAAATGGTGCTGGAATCTAGAGCACTTTAAAATAGCCACCCAGAGTGAGTCTCATCATTTAGCCACTGTCACCAACCCCAAACGAGAGAGAGAGAGAGAAGAGAGAGAGAGAGAGAGAGAGAGAGAGAGAGAGAGAGAGAGAGAGAGAGAGAGAGAGAGAGAGACATACGTACGTACGTACATACATACATACATACATACATACATACATACATACATACATACATACATACATACATACATACATACATACATACATACATACATACATACATACATACATACATACATACATACATACATACATACATACATACATACATACATACATACATACATACATACATACATACATACATACATACATACATACATACATACATACATACATACATACATACATACATACATACATACATACATACATACATACATACATACATGGGACTGCTGTGGTGTTAGCACTAATACAATGAGAGTTGATGAGGTTCATAAGAATACAACTATTACTCCTAATAACATTGGAGGCGCCAGTACAGCTATTTATAAGATCAAAAGGTCCCGCAATTGAAACTATTGAACACAGCACTATGGCTGAAGTCTGCCTATCCCCCACAATCCATAGAGTAAAGATTTATTTTAGTTATTAAAGGTGTTGAGACCAAGAGAGGGCTGGAGGGAGGGGGAGAATAGGACCATGAAGATGGTAGAGAGATTAGAGACTGAGTTCATAGGTTTATACACCACACAGGTTGAGCCATTCACAGCTCAACAGCACGTACAAGGCCTGTACAGTGCACCTACAGTCTAAATGGGTCTCAACTGTAGGTCTATGGTCACAGCACGTACAAGGCCTGTACAGTGTATCTACAGTCTAAATGGGTCTCAACTGTAGGTCTATGGTCACAGCACGTACAAGGCCCGTACAGTGTATCTACAGTCTAAATGGGTCTCAACTGTAGGTCTATGGTCACAGCACTTACAAGGCCCGTACAGTGTATCTACAGTCTAAATGGGTCTCAACTGTAGGTCTATGGTCACAGCACGTACAAGGCCCGTACAGTGTATCTACAGTCTAAATGGGTCTCAACTGTAGGTCTATGGTCACAGCACGTACAAGGCCCGTACAGTGTATCTACAGTCTAAATGGGTCTCAACTGTAGGTCTATGGTCACAGCACGTACAAGGCCCGTACAGTGTATCTACAGTCTAAATGGGTCTCAACTGTAGGTCTATGGTCACAGCACGTATAAGGCCCGTACAGTGTATCTACAGTCTAAATGGGTCTCAACTGTAGGTCTATGGTCACAGCACGTACAAGGCCCGTACAGTGTATCTACAGTCTAAATGGGTCTCAACTGTAGGTCTATGGTCACAGCACGTACAAGGCCCGTACAGTGTATCTACAGTCTAAATGGGTCTCAACTGTAGGTCTATGGTCACAGCACGTACAAGGCCCGTACAGTGTATCTACAGTCTAAATGGGTCTCAACTGTAGGTCTATGGTTTGACCATTCTTAGTTTTGTCCTCCCCTCCCTCTGTTACTATTCTATCTCACCTGGCGGAATACGGTATGAACAATATGATCCAGAAAGTTGCTTGAAGATACTTTAAAACGATAATGTTGTTGTTGCAAAGTAGTTCTATCGTGCATCCTGTATATTCATCATCTATGCACAAGTCAGCATACTGTATGTGTGAGTTAAAATTCTACAATATAAATGAACAACCGTTTTATGAACATAATCTTTGATCTTTCATCCCATTACGGATAAATTGCTTGGTCAGAAGGTAAACAAGCAGAAAGAGGTTTCTCTCCACCTTCTCCACCCGCCTCGACCCTGACCAACATTTCCCCTTGTCACAGACAAACATTAAATCACCCCTGAGCTTTACAAATACACACACACACACACACACACACACACACACACACACACACACACACACACACACACACACACACACACACACACACACACACACACACACACACACACACACACACACACACACACACACACACACACACACACACACACACACACTCTGTTTGTTACACTCTCCTTCATTATTTTGTTCCATTGCCAGTCAATTCTCTCTCTCATCTTCTCCCCCTCGCCCCCCCCCCCCCTTGCCCCTCTCCCCTCCTCCCCTCCCCTCTCTGTTGGGTACCTTGAGAATGACCCGGCGGCGGACCACGCGGGTGGTGACGTTCTCCTCTTCGTCGGCCACACCCTCGGCCTCACCCAGCTCACGGTCTAGCGCAGCGTGCACATAGGTGAGCACAGAGCGCAGGGAGCCGCTGGCTATATGCATCACATTCTGACCACTGATCACCAGGAAGGCCAGCAGCACAAAGCTGAAGAGCAGCTCAGTCACCAGGGCCCACATCACTCACAGCCCCTCCAAGCTTCTACCTCTGCAAACTCTCAAAGCAACCCAGCAACCCAGTGGAGCGCACGACACACCCACTCTCACACACCCAACTACACGCCCACCCACACACACTAACACACACACTAACACACACACTAACACAGACACTAACACAGACACGTCTGTGCAGGCTCTCGCCGTCTATCCACAACACTTCTCTCCGTTTTTCTGGGGCAACAGCTGCACCCTCAGGCCTTCTCTCCCCTCAACAGGGCTGGCGTCTTGTCCTTCTTTCTCTCCCTCCGCTTGTGTCCCTTCTTCAGCAAGCTCTACTCCACTAGACCCTGTTCCTTCTTTCTCTGGCTCCGTCTCCCTCTCCCTCTCCCTCTCTCTCTCCGTCTGTCAGCTGGTCAGTAAGAATGGCTGACCCATGCCATCAAATCTAGGCGGCTGCAACCTTGGGAGGCTTCTATTTCCTCTCCCTCCCTCTCTCTTTCGTTCCTTCGCTCTCTCTCTCTCCTCTGTGCTTCCAAAAACAACCCTTCACCCCTCGCTCCCTCTCTATCTCCCAGCCATGTGATCTGTAGTCTTTAAATATTTCTGGCTGCTCCAGAGAGGAGCTCTGCTCTGTCAGGCTGTGAGGCTGAGAGTGAGAATAACAGACTTGCACCCTGACCAACAGGCCTCCCTCAGGTATTCACACTACAGTATACTCCCTCAGGTAATCATACTATACTCCCTCAGGTACTCATAGTATACTCCCTCAGGTAATCATACTATACTCCCTCATGTACTCATAGTATACTCCCTCAGGTAACCATAGTATACTCCCTCAGGTAACCATAGTATACTCCCTCAGGTAACCATAGTATACTCCCTCAGGTAACCATAGTATACTCCCTCAGGTAGTCATAGTATACTCCCTCAGGTAACCATAGTATACTCCCTCAGGTAACCATAGTATACTCCCTCAGGTACTCATAGTATACTCCCTCACGTAACCATAGTATACTCCCTCAGGTACTCATAGTATACTCCCTCAGGTACTCATAGTATACTCCCTCAGGTAATCATACTATACTCCCTCATGTACTCATACTATACTCTGGTACACACAACCATACACTATACTTCCACACTTATATTATTATTCCAATGGCATGTAGGTATATGTTCCACCACCACACATAATTATTCTGTAATGGTTTGGGATCTATTTTACTTAAACAATACAGTAAGATGCAGATTGTCAGAAGCAAGACCATTTCCTGCCACTTATTCTCTATGGGCAACATTGTAGTCTGTTCTTACTGTTCCAACACACTGGCAGTCCCAATATAACCTGGCAGTCCCAATATAACTTCCTACCAGGGATAGCCCATAGAGACTGAAACAGCCCCTTTTGCTCTCTCACTGCATCACAAATTTGAGCTGTCCTTTAGGGTGCTCTGGTGCAGTGTCCTTTAGGGTGCTCTGGTACAGTGCCAGAATGCTAGATGCCACGTGTGATGGGCTGGGATTGGGGATCTGGTGACAGGGGCTGCTATTTTTGGCTTGACAGGCTGTTTGTGCCCTTCTTGGGCCTTCTGTTTGTATGTGCATGTGTGTGAGAGGAGAGGATAGTGGGATTATGGTACTTACAATCTAATTCAGTTATAGCCTTCTGTCAATGGGTTTGGACTGTAGTCATACAAGTCCTACTGTACAGCATTTACATTTTAGTCATTTAGGAGATACTCTTATTCAAAGAGACTTACAGGAGTAATTAGAGTTAAATGCCTTGTTCAAATCTAATCACACTTTATTTGCCACATGTGCTGACTACAACAAGTGTAGACTTTACCGTGAAATGCTTACTTACAAGCCCTTAACCGACAGTGTAGACTTTACCGTGAAATGCTTACTTACAAGCCCTTAACTGACAGCGCAGCTCAAGAAGAAGAAAATATTTGACCAAGTAGGCTAAATTAAAAACGAATAATAAAAACGAACACAGTAAGAATAACAATAACGGGGCTATATACAGGGGGCACCGGCACCAAGTCAGTGTGCAGGTGTACAGGCTAGTAATCTGCACATGCAGGTGGGGTTGAAGTGACTATACATAGGTAACAAACAAACAGCAGTAGCAGCAGTGTACTGGGGGGTCAATGGAAATTGTCCGGTGGCAATTTTTATGAATTGTTCAGTAGTCTAATTGCTTGGGGGTAGAAGCTGTTGAGGAGCCAGGCTGTGATGCAACCGGTCAGGATGCTTTCAATGGTGCAGTTGTAGAACCTTTTGAGGATCTGGGGGCCCGTGCAAAATCTTTTCAGTCTCCTGAGGGGGAAAAGGTTTTGTCGTGCCCTCTTCATAACTGTCTTGGAATGTTTGGACCATGATAGTTCGTTGGTGATGTGGACACCAAGGAACTTGAAACTCTCAACCCGCTCCACTACAGCCCCGTCGATGTTAATAGGGGTTCGGCCGCCATTTTCTGTAGTCCATGATCAGCTCCTTTGTCCTTTGTCTTGCTCACATTGAGGGAGAGGTTGTTGTCCTGGCTCCACACCTCCACAACTCTCTATAGGCCGTCTTATCGTTGTCGGTGATCAGGCCTACCACTGTTGTGTCGTCAGAAAACTTAATGATGGTGTTGCAGTCGTGTTTGGCCATGCAGTGCTTGGCCATGGGTGAACAGGGAATACAGGAGGGGACTAAGTACACACCCCTGAGGGGCCTCATTGGTAAGGATCAGGATCAGCGTGGCAGACGTGATGTTGCCTACCCTTACCACCTGGGGGCGGCCCGTCAGGAAGTCAACGATCCAGTTGCAGAGGGAGCCTTCAAAGCGCTTCATGGCCACCGATGTGAGTGCCACGGGGCGGTAATCATTTAGGCAGGTTACCTTCACTTCCGTGGGCACAGGGACTATGGTGGTCTGCTTGAAACATGCAGGTATTACAGACTCAGTCAGGGAGAGGTTGAAAATGTCCGTGAAGACACTTGACAGTTGGTCCGGGCATGCTTTGAGTACACGTCCTGGTAATCCGTCTGGCCCAGTGGTTTTGTGAATGTTGACCTGTTTAAAGGTTTTGTTCACATCGGCTACCGAGAGAGTTACCACACAGTCATCCAGAACAGCTGGTGCTCCCGTGCATGCTTCAGTGTTGCTTGCCTCGAAGCGAGTATAAAAGGCCTTTAGCTCGTCTGGTAGCCTCGCGTCACTGGGCAGCTTGTGTCTGAGGTTTCCCTTTGTAGTCCATAATAGTTTTCAAGCCCTGCCACATCCGACGAGCATCAGAGACGGTGTAGTAGGATTCAATCTTAATCCTGTATTGACGCTTTGCTTGTTTGATGGTTCATCTGAAGGCATAGCGGGATTTCTTATAAGCGATTAGTCTCCCGCTCCTTGAAAGAGGCAGCTGTAGCCTTTAGCTCGATGCGGATGTTGCCTGTAATCCATGGCTTCTGGTTGGGATATGTACGTACAGTCACTATGGGGACGACATCATCAATGCACTTATTGATGAAGCCGATGACTGACTGAGGTGTTGTATTCCTCAATGCCATTGGATGAATCCCGGAACATATTCCAGTCTGTGCTAGCTAAACAGTCTTGTAGTGTAGCAACCGTGTCATCTGACCACTTCCATATTTAGCGAGTCACTGCTACTTCCTGCTTTAGTTTTTGCTTGTAAGCAGGAATCACGAGGATAGAATTGTGGTCAGATTTGCCAAATGGAGTGCGGGGGAGAGCTTTGTATGCATCTCTGTGTGTGGAGTCAAAGTGGTCTCTGATTTTTTTCCTCTGGTTGCACATGTGACATGCTGGTAAAAATTTGGTAAAACTGATTTAAGTTTGCTTGCATTAAAGTCCCTGGCCACTAGGAGCACCGTTTCTGGGTGAGCATTTTCTTCTTTTCTTATGGCCTTATAGAGTTGTTTGAGAGTGGTCTTAGTACCAGCTTTGCTTTGTGGTGGTAAATTGATGGCTATGAATAATACAGATGAGAACTGTATCTTGGTAGATAGTGCAGTCCACAGGTTATCATAAGGTACTCTACCTCAGGCGAGCAATGCCTTGAGACTTCTTTAATAATAAACATCGCTCGTCTTACCAGAGTAGCATCTCTGTTCTGCCGTTGCATGGAAAATCCCGCCAGCTCTATATTGTGTGTTTTTTCGTTCCGCCACGTCTCGGTGAAACATAAGATGTTACAGTTAATCTTAATAGTAGGTCATCAATTTTATTTTCTAACGATTGCACATTAGCAAGGAGAATGGAAGGCATTGGGAGTTTACTCGCTCGCCTCCAGGTTCTCAGAAGGATCCGCGATCTGTGTCCCCTTTTTCTTCACGCAAAAGGCGTGGATCTGGGCCTGTTCCAGTGAAAGCAAGATATCCTTCTCGTCGGACTTGTTAAAGGAAAAAGTTTCTTCCAGTTTGAGGTGAGTAATCCCTTTTCTGATGTCCAGAAGTTAAGAGATGGTACCAGCAACATTATGTACACAATAAGTAAAAAAATAAGTTACACAAACCACAAAAAAAATAACAAAATTGCACAATTGGTTGGAAGAATGTAAAATCTCAGCCATGTTCTTCTGTGCCATCTTAGGAAGGGAACATCTACAGATTTTAAACCTAGCCGGCATGGGGATTTGAACCAGCAACCTCTCGGTTATTGGCCCAACGCTCTTAACCGCTAGGCTACCTGCCACCCCAATAATATAATAGGTTTCCCACTCACCTCCTGCCTCAGGAGTACGTCGTCCCAGGTCTGCAGCTCTGGTACCCTGTGAGGGAACCCCAGGCCCTTCTCAAATGGCTGGGTGCCCCTGAAGTGCCCACGCAGGAGCTCAGAGTGCCCCATGTCCCGCACCGGCTGAAGCAGGGCCTCCTGGGACACACGGGACTGGCTGGGGTCCACATCCATGGCAGCGCGCACTGATGACATCATTGAGTCCATGGCCTGCCTGGGTTTTGTTGTCTGTGAACCCAACCAGGCCTGAGTGTGGTCAGTGACAGGTTGCCAACCTGGACCCGACTGCTCCTGCAGATAGGACAGTAAAGAGCCACCACCTCCGCCACTGCCTCTACTACCACTGCCGCCACCACTGGACCTAACGAGGCAGAGGATGAGTGAGAAAAGAAGAAAGGAGGAGAGAGATGAAGAGAGGTGGAGAGAGAGGACAAGTGAGAGGAGAATAGACAAAGGAGTGAAAGGAGCAGAGAGAGGCCAATGTGTATCAAATGTGTGTGTCAAACAATAGCTGACTAATAGTCCTTCATAGACACTCTGTCACTAAAACAAAATATTGTATTATTAGGTTAGGAAACATGGCAACATTGAAGTGTCCTAAGGCTCAGTTGTCTCAGAGGTGAGTGTCTGGACTACCCCCTGTCTGGCAAGTGCTGTGTCCAGCTGAGCTGCAGACTGACTTAGGTCTGAGGACACACTCACCTGTCTCCATTACGATCAGCCACGCGCCTCAGACCGGGCGACTTGCTCAGCCGGGTGTACACTCGCTGCTGTTGTCCTGCAACAAGAGAAAGCCCTTCCTCTGAGCCTGTCCTTCCTCCTCTTCCTCCTTCAACTCCATCTCCGTCTCCACCTGCCAAGTTGCCTCTGACCGCTGCTGCCTCTGACTTCACGACTTTTGACCCTTGACCCTTCTCCAGACCATTAACGTTGTATAACATGGCGGCGATGGTGCCTCCGAACGAAGAAGGGGTGGCAGGGGTGGCTGTGCTGAACGAAGCAGGGGTGGCAGGGGTGGCGGTGCTGAACGAGTCAACAGCCCCCATCTCTGAGTTCTCTTCCACCAGCTCCATGGAGCCACTCAGCCCCCCTTCCTCTCCTCTAGCCCTACTGCCCGGCCGGCCCAGGCTCCCGTACGAGAGCCCCTGCAGCCCCTCCGAGTCGTCAGCATTGCTGCACTCCAGTGAGGAGTCCTCCACGGCCACTAGGGAGGGGCTGTTGCCCGAGGGCCACACCTGCACATCGGACATCTCCATGAGTGTGTCCTCCTCTGTGATGGCCATGGGAGCACACTCCAGACTGGAGACTTCCTGCCAGTAGGGCTCATTTCCGAGTGGGGAGGGCAGGCTGTACTGCATGGAAGGAGGGGAGAGCAGCTCCTCCTGTAATATCCCGTAACCTGGAGCGACACACAGAGAGGCACACTGACACGGGCCCCCCACCTTGCTTCGCCATGCCTCGCCCCCACCTTGCCCCACCAGCCCCGGGAGGGTCCCCAGGGGTGGATGGGCCCCTGCCCAGGAGCAGGGCAGTGATGGGGAGATGGCAGAGGGGGATTCCAGGGGGCAAGTGGAGAGAGGGGGAGAGGAAGGGCCCAGACAGTGGGAGCTGAAGAAGAGGTGCAAGGAGCTAAGGGTGAGGGAGCAAGGGGGGCTTCGGGGGAGGCGGTTAACAAGCCAGATCAGCCAGCACTGACAGTGAGAGCAGCAGCGGAGGCAGCAGCAGATACACAGCCAGATCCAGACAGAAAGCCAGACAGAGAGCCAGACAGAGAGCCAGACAGAGAGCCAGACAGAGAGCCAGACAGAGAGCCAGACAGAGAGACAGACAGAGAGCCAGACAGAGAACCAGACAGAGAGACAGACAGAGAGACAGACAGAGAGAGAGAGGTCTGCTGGTGGCTGGTGCTGCTCCGCTGTCTGCCACCTACAAGTAGAGGCACAGGAGTTACTGCCTCTGCCCCGAACCAACCTGGGGCTGGGACACACACATGCCCGCCTGGGACACACACTTATACACACATACACATGCCATACACATGTCGATACACCCACAGACTTACCCACACACAACCTTTCCCATACACACACACACAAAACCAGGCAATTTAAATATTCTAGTCAGGCTGAACAGCATGCATGCAGGCATTCTCGTTATTCAACACACTCACACACACTTTCACCCACCCACCACCACAGACATTGCATTACAAACCTTAGAAAAATAACACAACCACATACACAATACACAAAAATACACACAAAGACACACTCACACCACACATACACACACATGGTGATATACAGTTTCATTTCTTATAGCTCACTGCAAGCATAGCTGCCCCAAACCTCATTTTTATATCAACAGGGAATCTAACTTTGAGAATTTGCTACATATGACCCATGAACCTTTGACTCAAGTCACTCCAACAACATCTCTATTTGGAAACAATAAATGTCTTGTCTGGTAGCATGAAGAGCTTTGACTTTTAAACATGCAGTGATGTGGTAGGGTAAGCATGGTAGGTTCTCTTTAGATGCTAGAAAATCTATCTACTAGGAAACTGTCTGCAGGTGTACAAGCAACCATCATGTTGACTGGACTATGGAACAGACCAAGATACAGCCAGCTCAACAGACAGCATCTAAACAAGTGGACAGGGCCAAAGCTGCTTCCTGAGTCTGCTCTCTTCCACACTAACTCACATTTCAGTATAGTGTCCTTAATAGCTGCTGTATGAGAAATGACCTGAGAGATAGCCAAGTAAATAACATGTCAAATTCAAGGTCAAGATGGCTATAGATACCACAAATAAAGAAAACTTTTGTGCAGTAGCTACTGTACTTATCTTCTAATACATTACCAAGAATGTATACTAATGAATACATATGACCATGAGTAACATAAAGATACAGTATTTTGAATCAGACACATGAACCCAGTAAAGAATTGATGTATAGTCTATAAAGTGGTAGAAATGAATTGATTACATTCTGGCATGAACTGAGAGAAGAGTATAGATTTAGCAAGAGGTAGAAAAGACAGGAGAGATGTGGAGGGAGGGGTGAAGTGTATATTTGTGTCAGTGTGTGTGTGTGTGTGTGTGTCTGTGTGTGCGTGTGTGTGTTTGACTGCGTATGCGTGTGTGTGCGAGCGGGCGAAATGAACACTATGTGTGTGTGTGTGTGTGCATGAGAGAGAGAGAGGTGCAACATGAGTCATTGTTGGCACTGAGTTATGCTGAATGTGCAGTGGGTATTAGTGACACCAGCTGGCCTCCTGGACCTCTCATCTCTCAGCCTTAAATGACAGCATAACCTAACCTCTGACATCCCACTCAGAAGGTCGGAGGACTGTGTGTACGTGGGTCATAAGTTAAACACATTAACGTTAGGGTGGCAGGTAGCTTAGCAGTTAAGTGCTTTGGGCCAGTTACCGAAAGGTTGCTGGTTCAAATGCCCGAGCTGACTAGGTGAAACGTCTGTTGATGTACTCTTTAGCATGGCACGTAACCCTAGATGCTCTGGATAAGAGTGTCTGCTAAATGACTAAAATATTAGTGGGGCACATAACAAGTATCCTTTGATATGCATCCTTCATAACAAGTATCCTTCATAACAAGTATCTTTCAATATGCATCCTTCATAACAAGTATCTTTCAATATGCATCCTTCATAACAAGCATCCTTCATAACAAGCATCCTTCATAACAAGTATCTTTCATAACAAGTATCTTTCAATATGCATCCTTCATAACAAGTATCCTTTGATATGCATCCTTCATAACAAGTATCCTTCATAACAAGTATCTTTCAATATGCATCCTTCATAACAAGTATCTTTCAATATGCATCCTTCATAACAAGTATCTTTCAATATGCATCCTTCATAACAAGTATCCTTCATAACAAGTATCCTTCAATATGAATCCTTCATAACAAGTATCTTTCAATATGCATCCTTCATAACAAGTATCCTTCATAACAAGTATCTTTCAATATGCATCCTTCATAACAAGTATCTTTCAATATGCATCCTTCATAACAAGTATCTTTCAATATGCATCCTTCATAACAAGTATCTTTCAATATGCATCCTTCATAACAAGTATCTTTCAATATGCATCCTTCATAACAAGTATCCTTCATAACAAGTATCTTTCAATATGCATCCTTCATAACAAGTATCTTTCAATATGCATCCTTCATAACAAGTATCTTTCAATATGCATCCTTCATAACAAGTATCCTTTGATATGCATCCTTCATAACAAGTATCCTTCATAACAAGTATCTTTCAATATGCATCCTTCATAACAAGTATCTTTCAATTATGCATCCTTCATAACAAGTATCCTTCATAACAAGTATCTTTCAATATGCATCCTTCATAACAAGTATCCTTCATAACAAGCATCCTTCATAACAAGTATCCTTCATAACAAGCATCCTTCATAACAAGTATCCTTCATAACAAGCATCCTTCATAACAAGTATCCTTCATAACAAGCATCCTTCATAACAAGTATCCTTCATAACAAGTATCCTTCATAACAAGTATCTTTCAATATGCATCCTTCATAACAAGTATCATTCAATATGCATCCTTCATAACAAGCATCCTTCATAACAAGCATCCTTCAATATGCATTCTTCATAACAAGTCTCATTCATAACAAGTATCTTTCAATATGCATCCTTCAATATGCATTCTTCATAACAAGTCTCATTCATAACAAGTATCTTTCAATATGCATCCTTCATAACAAGTATCCTTCAATATGCATTCTTCATAACAAGTCTCATTCATAACAAGTATCTTTCAATATGCATCCTTCATAACAAGTATCCTTCAATATGCATCCTTCATAACAAGTATCCTTCATAACAAGTATTCTTCATAACAAGCATCCTTCATAACAAGTATCCTTCATAACAAGTATCCTTCAATATGCATCCTTCATAACAAGCATCCTTCATAACAAGTATCCTTCATAACAAGTATCCTTCAATATGCATCCTTCATAACAAGTATCCTTCAATATGCATCCTTCATAACAAGTATCCTTCAATTATGCATCATTCATAACAAGTATCCTTCATAACAAGTATCTTTCAATATGCATCCTTCATAACAAGTATCCTTCATAACAAGTATCCTTCATAACAAGCATCCTTCATAACAAGTATCCTTCATAACAAGTATCCTTCAATATGCATCCTTCATAACAAGTATCCTTCATAACAAGTATCTTTCATAACAAGTATCCTTCATAACAAGTATCCTTCATAACAAGTATCCTTCAATATGCATCCTTCATAACAAGTATCCTTCATAACAAGTATCTTTCAATATGCATCCTTCATAACAAGTATCCTTCAATATGCATCCTTCATAACAAGTATCCTTCAATATGAATCCTTCATAACAAGTATCCTTCATAACAAGTATCCTTCAATATGCATCCTTCATAACAAGTATCCTTCATAACAAGTATCCTTCATAACAAGTATCCTTCAATATGCATCCTTCATAACAAGTATCCTTCATAACAAGTATCCTTCATAACAAGCATCCTTCATAACAAGTATCCTTCATAACAAGTATCCTTCAATATGCATCCTTCATAACAAGTATCCTTCATAACAAGTATCCTTCAATATGCATCCTTCATAACAAGTATCCTTCATAACAAGTATCCTTCAATATGCATCCTTCATAACAAGTATCCTTCATAACAAGTATCCTTCAATATGCATCCTTCATAACAAGTATCCTTCATAACCTTCATAACAAGTATCCTTCAATATGCATCCTTCATAACAAGTATCCTTCATAACAAGTATCTTTCAATATGCATCCTTCATAACAAGTATCCTTCATAACAAGTATCCTTCAATATGCATCCTTCATAACAAGTATCCTTCATAACAAGTATCCTTCATAACAATATCCTTCATAATCCTTCATAACAAGTATCAAGTATCCTTCAATATGCATCCTTCATAACAAGTATCCTTCATAACAAGTATCTTTCAATATGCATCCTTCATAACAAGTATCTTTCATAACAAGTATCTTTCAATATGCATCATTCATAACAAGTATCCTTCAATATGCATCCTTCATAACAAGTATCCTTCAATATGAATCCTTCATAACAAGTATCCTTCAATATGCATCCTTCATAACAAGTATCCTTCATAACAAGTATCCTTCAATATGAATCCTTCATAACAAGTATCCTTCAATATGAATCCTTCATAACAAGTATCCTTCAATATGAATCCTTCATAACAAGTATCCTTCAATATGAATCCTTCATAACAAGTATCCTTCAATAAGAATCCTTCATAACAAGTATCCTTCATAACAAGTCTCCTTCAATATGCATCCTTCATAACAAGTATCCTTCAATATGCATAACACCGTTAGATAAAACCTCTTAACAGTTCCACCAGGTTTAAGACTTCCAGCTGATGAGCTTTCTTTATACGTGTATACATTACTCTTTAGCCAGTAGGGTGAGGATGATTCATGTCACATAAATATCATGGTATTTGTTTGGAATACCACCTTTTAAGGTTGTGTATGAATGATCTGAGCCCTTATGGTAGCTGACAATAGTGTCTCCTGGTGATCAATATGGTTCTACTGTACATGGCTTTTAGATTGTCTGTTTGTGCCTCTGACAATCTAAAAGACTATCTAAAATCTGTGTGATTCTGCCATCCAGTCTTGTTGCCAGTCCTTCTCTCTCTCTATGCGTGTGTGTCTGTGGGTGGTATCACTCCCATGGTCAGTTGGATGGTGAGGTGGGGGGGAGAGAGAGAGCGAGAGAGGAGGGCATGAGGGAGGGTGTTCGTGGGGAATGAACGTGGTGGCCTGGCCCTCCTGGTAGAAAAGACAAACACTGTAAATATTAACAAACTGGCTGAAGCTCACATACACAGAAAGAGAGTCACAATCACACACAGACTGGAAGAAGGGACACAGTGAAATACTCACATGAAGACACTGAAGACACTCATAAAAGACAACAATTTAAAACACAGACATGTATACACACAAATGCACTCACACACATACACACTCACACACCAACACTCCCTGCAAATATGAGATGTGTGACAGAGAAAGGGCATAGATACTACATCCCCTAATTCCGGAGAGACTCAAAGACACAGGACAAACACACATACACACAAACAACTGATCAACAACATGTCACAACAGTCATACATGAACAGAGCGGTCAAAACACACGGTTAAAACGGATTCAGGACCTTTTTATCCCCACAGAGAATAATATACAGTAGAGGATGTAAACAGTCGGGTCATTCCCCAGCATGCATGCCATGCAATATCAGTCTGATAGTAAAGCAGCTACAAGTTGCAGAGGCATAAACAGCTCCCAGACTACATCTCCCACAGGCCACTGCTTCTGACACATCCTCATTCCAGTACTTCCATGCAAGCATATAGGAGGTGAACGACAAGAGTGGGTCTCATGCACATGCAGACAGGCAGGAGGGCAGGGAGGGAAACACAGAGAGGGAAGAGGACATTTGGAAGAGGACAGAAAGAGAAAGAGGAAGAAAGACATGCACAGAGCAAAAGAGATAGGGAGAGGAGGAAGAGAGAGAGAGAGAGAGAGAGAGAGAGATGGACAGAGAGAGTGATGGAACAAGGGACACCTCCCTCTCCCGGGGGTGCTGAGCACACAGTGTGTGAGGAGGATTGGTCACAGAGCAGACGGTTAAAAAGGTGGCATTTTCAAGAGCACAAAAATAAAGAGTTGTAAAAAAAACTGGTCTTCAAAATAAGGAGGGCCAGAGGTCAACATGAGGTCGGAGGGCATGAGTTCAGAGGTCGGAGAGGAGGAGTGAGAAGAAGGAAGAGTAGGGCGGCCAGGCTGCAGATAAAATGTCCAGAAAAACACAAAGAGAGAGGGGACAGATAGTCAAGAGGAACAAGTACGGGGATCCCAGTGGGACACACAGTGCACCGAATGGAACGACCCCCGGTCTGAAGAGACTCATACAGCCCCATGCACTCACAGGCAGAGAGCGTAACGTTACCCTTATAGAAGCCTAGCTGGATTCAGTTCAGGCCTCCCGAGCCTCACTAGTATGACTAAACGGAACTCATTGCTTTTACAGAGTTGCAAATCATGCGCCTTTGACTCAAGCCACTAGAATTAAAAAAAGGGGATTGAAAGTCAAAATCACTAAGAGCCAAATGTGATGAAAATAAGGAAAAGACAAGAACAGGTCAACTGAAAGGTACAGTAAGAAGAATGTAGTTCTCCATCATTTCTACACTAAATGGTAGAATAAAAAAACATTTGTTTCCTATAGATACTCTGCCTGACAGTGCTGCATGCATCCTACCTGGGTTAAAAATGCAATGTGGAATCTAATTGCGGTCTCCAGGCTTGGATTCCCACTTCAGAATCGATTGTAATTTTCAATTAATTTGATTGTAAAGGTTAATTAGGGGACCAAGGGAGTTATCACCAAGGAAGTGAGCATCTTCCAGACTGACATTCAGTCCGAGAGTGAATCCTCATTCTGTACCATCCCCTGATGTCAAATACTGGCCTACCTACATTCTACATCCTCTGAAAAATCAGGAACAAACTTATCAGCCCTACTATCATTCCATAACTCCAAAAGATAAATAATAGATCTCTTGAAAATCCTTGTTGTAATAAACATAAACAATACCATGTCTAGAGGTCAGGTTGGTATTGTCCCGTGAGAGTGTGACCACCTTGTTACACAGACAGCGTCAGAAGAAAGAGCTTTGGGAGGCAGACTGGACAGGTGTTAGATATCAGAGTCACTGCAGCTGTGATCTGACTGAGCATCTCCCGTTTGTCCCTTTGTCCATCATGGTCATATCTATGCATGAGTTACATCACCTGTTATTGCTCCAGTTTGCACTGAGGGGACCTGGCACCTGCTGTGATGACACATGAGATAGTGAGGCACAGAGCAGACCCAGAAGAGAGGCCACAGCACTCCAGTGATGGTCAGTCCAGTGCAGTGGTTTTTTCTACACCAGTCCAGTGGTGAAACTGGAGTCAATCTGATGTATATCATGCATGTGTAAAATAGTAAACCATGAATAAAAGTAGTCAACGTTTGAGAAATGACCCCTGGAAGCCAAGCCAACAGCAGTATGCTTGAAGGAAAGCCTACAGGCTGAATTCATGTATGGAAATGCTTGTTTTTGTACAGATACATAATATCCTGCGCGATATCTCACATGGCCTATGTAGGCAGATTGTGGTTTAAATCATGTTGGATAAAGATGAACATCGTGAACTCATAGCCAAAATCGTACTTTATAGGATGCAATAACATAAACCTGTCAAATACACAGATACGACACAGTAGTAACTTACGCACTGAATACAGATCTAACAAAATATACATTTGGCACACATGAACAGAATCTCACGCAACACACCATACACAGCTGACTAACACAGCATTTCATACATTTGATCTATTTCTTTTTAAATCATCAACTTTCCTATTGCTAACAACTTCATCAAACACACATGAAAACAGATGTTTCTAGAGGTTCCAATTGATCTTTAAATACACTATATATATAAAAGTATGTGGACACCCTTTCATATTAGTAGATTCGGCTATTTCAGGCACACCAGTTGCTGACAGGTGTATAATATTGAGTACACAGCCCTGCAATCTCCAAAGACAAACATTGGCAGTAGAATGGCATACTGAAGAGTTCAGTGACTTTCAACGTGCCACTGTCATAGGATGCCACCGTTCCAACAACTCTGTTCGTAACATTTGTGCCCTGCTAGAGCTGCTCCGGTTAACTGTAAGTGCTGTTATTGTGAAGTGGAAACATCTAGGAGCAACAGCGGCTCAGCTGCGAAGTGATAGGCTACACAAACTCACAGAATGGGACCGGTGAGTGCTGATGTGCGTAACACGTAGAAATGGCCTGTCCTCGGTTGCAACACTCACTACCGAGTTCCAAACTGCCTCTGGAAACAACGTCAGCACAAGAACTGTTCATCGAGAGCTTCATGAAATGGGTTTCCATGGCCGAGCAGCCGCACACAAGCCTGAGATCACCATGCGCAATGCCAAGCGTTGGGTAGAGTAATGTAAAGCTCACCGCCATTGTACTCTGGAGCAGTGAAAATGCGTTCTCTGCAGTGATGAATCACACTCACCATCTGGCCATCCAACGGACGAATCTGGGTTTGACGGATATCAGGAGAACGCCACCTGCCCGAATGCATAGTACCAACTGTAAAGTTTGGTGGAGGAGGAATAATGGCTGTTTTCATGGTTCGAGGTATGCCCCTTAGTTCCAGTGAAATCTTAACGCTACAGCATACAATAACATTCTAGACAGTTCTGTGCCTCTAACTTTCTGGCAACAGTTTGGGAAAGGCCCTTTCCTGTTTCAGCATGACAATGCCCCGTGCACAAAGTGAGGTTCATACTGAAATGGTTTGTCGAGATCGGTGTGGTAGAACTTGCCTGAACACCGTTGGGATGAATTGGAACGACGATTACGAGCCAGGCCTAATCACCCAACATCAGTACCCGACATCACTAATGCTCTTGCGCCGTAAGTTTCCAACATCTACTGAAAAGTCTTCCCAGAAGAGTGGAGGCTGTTATAGCACCAAAGGGGGGGACGAGCAGGTGTCCACATACTTTTGTGTATGTCAAAGAATGATCTCTATTTCGATCTATACTCTTTTTGGCAGGCTCCGTTCATTTTGCTTAAATCGATATACCAGTTGCATCGGCCATTTCAGTGGAGAGAGAATCCTAAAATGTAGCTGGCACTATTAGACAAGGTTGTGATGCTGATTGCAGGCTCTAGAGGTCATTGATACATTGTACTCAACCACAAACAAGAGAATGTATCTGAGTCAGGCTTTCGAGGAGCACCACAGAGGCAGTTGTTGTCTGAGTGTCTTGAGCCCTGGTCCAGGTTGCTGCGTTTCACATCTGTCGAAATCTCAAGTTTATGGCACTAGCATATAGGACAGCCTTTGACTGAGGATTGGGGCAGGAGGGTGATGGGGGCAGCAGAGGAGGAGGGGGAGAGAGAGAAGAACTGGTAGGGTATGGTGGTTGGGGGTGGGAGAGGGCTGCGTGGGGATGAGGAGAAGCCTTACCATTGGTCAGGCTGGGGGAGATGTGGTCGCTCTCGTTGTGTCTGCGTCTGCTTGTTTCCCGGGCCTGCCTCCCATCAGGCTGTGGCCCCTGGCCCTCCAACATGTTTACTATGTCCATCCGGTCAATGCTCTTCAGAGCTGTGTACAATCTCTCCACTGTACATAGGAGCCACAAGAGAGAAAGAGAGGCAGAGAAAGGGGGAGGAGAAAAGAATAGAGAGAGAATAGAGAGAAGACAGAGACAAGAGGCAGGAAAATGGGAAATTGACTGTTAAATAACAGACAAGGAAGTGGAAGATATTGTGAGGAGAATAAGGACATTGTTTACCAGTACCCTGACAGACCCTGGTTTGACCCAGAAAATGACAGTTAACACAACGTTAATACAAGGTACTGCATAGGGTAGACAAGTCTCACATGCAAATCCAAGAGCCAGTGCAAGACTGTACGGGGGGTGAGTGGAGATGATGAATATAGGATAAGAGGATGCATAGGAAGGATCCACTGACCAATATGGGATCTCAGGTACTTACTATCGGCTCTCTTGCCCTCACAGGTGGCCCATAGGCTGAGCAGGGCAGAACTCTGCTCCAATAGGGAGTTAGGATTCTCCACACGGATCTTATTAATGTCATCTACACTGAACTGTAGCTCCCTCGCCAGCTCTGGAGAGACAAAGGTGGAGAGACAGAGGCAGGGAGGAGAGGAAATGCAGCCGCAAGCCATTAAAACTGATACACAGACTCAGACGCCGACACAAGCACCAAACACAGGCACGAGACACAGACACTCATTCCACTCACTCACCAGCCCAGCTCAGTCCCAACTGTTCAGCTATCAGAGCCATCTTCAGCTCTGTCTTTTCCATGGCACTCATTGATGCTGCAGAAACCAGACCACAACTGACACTTTAACATGAGAAGTTAATGTACCGTTGTGATTATTACTGCATGAAGGGGCACATGGAATGTGAACGTGTTGGTGTGGGGTATGTCATTGTCTTATGTCAGGTAGCTTGACTGACTCATCTGCACTGATTGAGGGACGAGCGTCGTGTAAGAATGATGCCACCTGTCGGAAGACAATGGTGGTCTGTATGGGGTATCATAGGGATGGGATGGGATGGCATGCACCTTTACCCATGGCAGGCTCATTCAGGGCACTGTATCTCTCTCGCAGGGCTAATGGGGTCAGAGTTCGCCTCCGATCTTCACTCCCAGCAGCCTGTCAATCGGACATAAGCAAAAGCCTCTGGAATATATAATTTGCCTCAGATCTCACAAAAGTTCCCAAAATTAAATATGCATGTGAAGTGCTTTTCAAAGCACCCCAAAATCATTTTTTAGGCCTACCTTGATACACAGAGGCATGGTAATATTGAGGTTGCACAGCACATGTTGGCTGTCTTCGTACTTGGTAGACTTCCGCAGGAAAGACAAGAATCCGGAGTGATCTTTGCTACTATCTCTCACCTTGGAGGAGAGAACGGAGCGAAACAGACAAGAGATATTTTCAGTGTGAGAGGGAGACCCAGGGAGGGACGGAGTAATGGAGAGAGGAAGGAAGACAGAGAGGGAGACCCAGGGAGGGACGGAGTAATGGAGAGAGGAAGGAAGACAGAGAGGGAGACCTAGGGAGGGACGGAGTAATGGAGAGAGGAAGGAAGAAAGAGAGGGAGACCCAGGGAGGGACGGAGTAATGGAGAGAGGAAGGAAGACAGAGAGGGAGACCCAGGGAGGGACGGAGTAACGGAGAGAGGAAGGAAGACAGAGAGGGAGACCCAGGGAGGGACGGAGTAACGGAGAGAGGAAGGAAGACAGAGAGGGAGACCCAGGGAGGGACGGAGTAACGGAGAGAGGAAGGAAGACAGAGAGGGAGACCCAGGGAGGGACGGAGTAACGGAGAGAGGAAGGAAGACAGAGAGGGAGATCAAGGGAGGGACGGAGTAACGGAGAGAGGAAGGAAGACAGAGAGGGAGACCCAGGGAGGGACGGAGTAATGGAGAGAGGAAGGAAGACAGAGAGGGAGACCCAGGGAGGGACGGAGTAATGGAGAGAGGAAGGAAGACAAAGAGGGAGAGTTAACACCTTGACAGAGACGGGGAGTCTATTGTCTCGGAAGGCCTGGAAGCTGAAACAGCGAGGCTGCTGGGTAGCCTTCCTCACTGGGACCAGGTTTCCAGAACACTCCAGGTGCAGTGGCATACCCTCCATCACCTGAGGGGGAGGACACTAAGTTCAGACACGTGGCCATGTCCGAATACCCATACCAGTGTACTACATACTTAAACTGTATACTATGCACTCATTGTCACGTACTATTTTGCACGTAGCGTTTAATAAAAAGTATGCAGTATGCCATGGCCGCAACGCAGTAGCGGCTCCTGACTGGCTGAGTAGGTGGGGTGGGGCCGAGTGCGGGTAGATTTTTCCAAATTCAATAGACATGCATCGCATTAACCAGCCTGATAATAACTAATTTCCAATTAGAATAAGTTCTCTAAACTCTGAAGAGAATATGAATGGAGTTATAGGCCTACTCAGGCTGGTTAGAGTCAGCCTATCACATTCAACCTATACCGTAGTAGACCATATAGCCCATCTATCCTATTTAAAAGTACTGAAGACAGGAACAGATCATTTGGTTCCATTTCAACATATTTATTATTAGTGAAACCAAAGTACTGTAACATTTACAAATTCAATCAAATAGTCTAGTACACGCATGAAAACTTTTCAAACGTTCAAATCAAAAGGCTATTGCACACTAAAATTGGGACAGTCGGGTGCATCGCAAATTCAGAACCGCTGGACAGCAACGTAATGCACTAAACGAGATCAGAATGACTGCTAAATCTTGATCCATAAATTAAATAATGATATGAGTAGCCTAGCCTACAAAACTAAAACACTCCATATGTACAAATCAAAAGGCCTGATTAACATGACATCAATAACGCAACCACATCTCAAGTCCATGGTGCTGACACAGTCAGAAATCAAAAGGCCTGATTAACATGACATCAAAAACGCAACCACATCTCAAGTCCATGGTGCTGACACAGTCAGAAATCAAAAGGCCTGATTAACATGACATCAAAAACGCACCATCAAAAACCTGATTAACATGACATCAATAACACCTCTCAAGTCCATGGTGCTGACACAGTCAGAAATCAAAAGGCCTGATTAACATGACATCAAAAACGCAACCACATCTCAAGTCCATGGTGCTGACACAGTCAGAAATCAAAAGGCCTGATTAACATGACATCAATAACGCAACCACATCTCAAGTCCATGGTGCTGACACAATCAGAAATCAAAAGGCCTGATTAACATGACATCAATAACGCAACCACATCTCAAGTCCATGGTGCTGACACAGTCAGAAATCAAAAGGCCTGATTAACATGACATCAATAACGCAACCACACCTCAAGTCCATGGTGCTGACACAGTCAGAAATCAAAAGGCCTGATTAACATGACATCAAAAACGCAACCACACCTCAAGTCCATGGTGCCGACACAGTCAGAAATCAAAAGATGGTTTAGTATTTACTGTAGTTTAAATGTGCTACACAATCTCAGAATTTCTCCCCTATGTGGAAGCTAGGTGAATTGCAACAGCGCTAGCCTGGAACAAATATCCCTCTACCAGCAAATATCCCTCTCCCAGCAAATATCCCTCTCCCAGCAAATATCCCTCTCCCAGCAAATATCCCTCTCCCAGCAAATATCCCTCTCCCAGCAAATATCCCTCTCCCAGCAAATATCCCTCTCCCAGCAAATATCCCTCTCCCCCTAAAGAGGGTAATGCCTACTGCCCAATACGTCACTGGGGCCAAGCTTCCTACCATCCAGGACATCTATACTAGGTGGTGTCAGAGGAAGGCCCTAGAAATTGTCAAAGACTCAAGCCACCTTCCGGAACTCCAAGTCTGGATCCAAGAGGCTTCTAAACAGCTTCTACCCCAAGCCATAAGACTCCTGAACATTTAATCAAATACCCAGACTATCTGCATTGCCCCCCTCCCCTCTTCTACACTACTGTTACTTGAATTATTTGTTACTTTTATCTATGACTTTTTTAATGTATTTTCTTAAAACTGCATTGTTGTTTAAGGGCTTGTAAGTAAGCGTTGCACTGTAAGGTCTACACCTGTTGTGACAAATACCATTTGATTTGATTTGATCCCATTTTCGCGTAAAACGGCGGAGACTTGCGCTTGAGCCTTTTACTTTCGGTTTTGGTCCACCAATTTCAAACAGCAGTAAAAACGATATTTATTCATTTAAAAAAATTATAATTCTGTTTTCAAAGATTTAGCTAATGATGCAATACTCGTTATCATTAAAAGGAGAACAAAAACGACTTATCCTACATTTGAACACCACCGTAGAAGCTTCGGGATTTGGCATCTTCCCAATTAAGTAGCCTATGTTTGTTGTTTGACTACTTGAAGAGAACTAGGGCCTATCACTTGAAGCCCACCTCTTCCAATGCATTGTGGGAAAGCGTGCATCGGATTATACTAGATGAAGAAGAGAAATGAGTATAACATCCTGGCACTTATACTACACTGTATTTTTGAAATGTTGCATACTATTAAGCATTATTTATTGCATACTCAAACAGCCTACTATTTAGGACGCAAGTATGGGTATTTGGACACAACCAATGGCTCCCTCCACTCACTTCACAGTGCCACTTCTAAGTAATGACATCATGGTGATAACCATCGATATAACCCCCTACACTGACCTCGATATCGCGACTGCGGGCCACCTCGCTGAAGTTCTCATGTTGCTCCAGGGTTTTGTCCATCTTGTCATCAGTCATGCAGTAGCAGCGCAAACGGCCCTCACGGACCTCGTTCATCTTGGCAAACACCACAAACTTGGCCATGTAGGGCACGGCTGAGAGCTCCCGGTACAGGAGGTTGGCGAAAGACATGGCCTCGGCTGTCCGGGGACAGTCAGCCAGCCAGAACCTGAGAAGAGACACCAGTGTGTAAGATATCTGACAACCCTTAAGTTACTCATGACTAGATCCTTTGAGAAATGCAGGTGATTAGCATACCTAAAACGCCCAATACAGTCAAAAACATGATTTTGCAGTTTTATATACACTCACCGGCCAGTTTATTAGGTACAGCACCTCGTTCACAAAAATGGGTCGCTCCTATAGACAGCGAATCACGTGGCCATGGCGCTTGCTATATAAATCTGGCAGACAGGCATTGAGGCATTCAGTTATACTGTTCGATTGAACGTTAGAATGGGCGAAACATGTGACCTAAGTGATTTTGAGCATGGTATGATCGTCGATGCCAGGCACACCAGATCCAGTATCTCAGAAATGACTGCCCTCCTGGGGGTTTCACGCTCGACAGTGTAGTGTTTACTGAGAATGGTGAGACAAACAAAAATAACATCCAGTTAGCTGCAGTCCTGCGGGTGAAACCAGCTTGTTGATGAGAGGTCGAAGGAGAATGGCAAGAATCATGGAAGCTAACAGGCGGGCCACAAACAGAGAAATAACGGTGCAGTACAACAGTGGTGTGCAGAACGACATCTCGGAACCCCAAACTCGTCGAACCTTGTCACGGATTGGCTACTGCAGCAGACGACCACACCGGGTTTCACTCCTATCAGCTAGAAACAAGTAGAAGCGGCTCCAGTGGGCACACGATCACCAACACTGGACAATTGAGGAATAGAAGAACGTCGCCTGGAACATGACAGCGAGTTCAGTTTACTTGAGTGTCCTGGTCAGTCCCCAGACCTCAACCTAATAGAACATCTTCCGGATGAGATGGAACGGCCTGTTCGCTACATGAATGTACCGCTGTCCAATGTGAAGCAACTGCCTGATGCCATTGCCTCAGCATGGACCAACAACCCTGTGTAACTTTTCAGACACCTTGTAGAATGCCCCAATGAATTCAGGCTGTTCTGGTGGCAAAGGGGAGTCTGACCCGGTACTAGATGGATGTACCTAATAAACTGGCATGTGAGCGTATGTTTCCACACTATGAGGTTGGAATAGTACTGTGAAATTCTGAAAAAGTATGATAATGCCATTTTAGTGTAAGAGCTGTTAGAAAAGACCCCCTGAAATTTCTGCCTGTTTTGGTGGGATGCAGTTTTGAGCTGCTTGGTGACATCACCAGGTGGTAAATTAGTTAATAGACCAATTAGAAGGAGAGTTACAAACCTCTCTGCCAATAACAGCTAGTTTTCAGTTTTCCCCTCCCCACTCAGACCACTCCCAGACAGTCCTAGCTACATTCTAGCTTGAGAAATTGATATTTGCTAAGAAGCTATCTTTGTGTCTTTTTGACCATTTTAATTGAAAACAATCACAATAAGGTGCTTCATTGTTACCGAAAGCAAACGGCTGCATTTGACTGCTCTCCAGTGACAGAAAGAGCTGGATTGTGAGATTTAGGATGTGAACTTGAATGTCTGATGAACATGAATGCTAATGAGTGAGTTGCTGCTGTATACTTACCGTGCTGACACATTGGTTGTGAAGTTGGCACAGTCTTTGCTATATATGAGCTTGGTGGTGCCTGTGATGTCCTCCCACTGGGCTGGGGCTGTGCCACCTGGGGAGAAGGAGGAGACATCAGTTACTCGAATATATAAGGATGAGGAGAAAAAGGTATATTAAACGTGCAAACAGATTTTACTTCACCATATCACTCTGACACCCAATTGTTATGGTGCAGAGAATCAACAGTTACTGTTTATAGCCATGACATTGCATATTCTCTGGCTTGCAGACCTACATAAATCTGGATTTTCCCATCTCACAGCTGAGAGACTTTGAATCACTATGTTCAATGAATTTCCTTCTGTCTATGAGGTGACCATGCGGTCCAACTCAAAGTTTACTCTAAATAGAGGAAAACTATTAAACTATTCCAATGTGCCATTAGTCCACTGTAAGGCCTCAGTTAGGTTTGCGTGTGAAAGTGTTGGCGTACCGATGACACTGCAGAGCAGGCGCAGGCTGGTGGTGTCCCCCTCTCCAGAGTCCCGGGGGCTCTCTCTCCAGGAGGGGGGTAGGGGGATGCACAGGCCGATGGGCCGGTGGAACTTGCGTCGCCGTGGTTCCACAGTCACCACAGGGCTGAAGGTTGCCTGGTTACCCAGCAGCTTGGCAACCAGCTCGTCTGGGACTGGTTGGGCCTGAGGTTGGAGGGGAGAGGATGTGTGGAGGGAGAGACAACGATGTGATGGAGGAGTGTGGAGAAGACAGAGAGGAAGGCACAGAGAGAAAGAGGGAGAGAAATTGACACAAAGGTAGACAGACAGATAGCAATGTAGAGCGAAAGAGTATGAGAAAAGAAGACAGTGAGAGGTAATAGGATGTATGTGATGATGTAACAGATGACAATGTACAGGTAAATAAATCAAAGGGAAGAAATGAAGGATGAAGAGAAAGAGAGAGAAGTCTATGGTCAACAAAATGCTATTTGAATCTACACCAAAACATACAAACAATTTGCAAAGACACATTGTGTTTCTTTTTTGTTGTCAGTGTTTATTGTAAAAATGTGAAAAAATATTAACATTTAAAAATCTATATTCACAAAAAAAATCATAAACCTTTAGACATTAATGCAAACAGATTTGAAAGAAAAAGATGTTTAACCCAGTCAAAGTATAGAATACATCTCACAATTCAAGCATTCATGCACAGATTTCCTCGTTCACTTGCTTCACGTGATGAATATTAAATGATATATGAAATAAAATAAATGGTCTCCCTCGCTACACATTCAAGTTAACTGTCTCACTTTGTACAGCCTTTGAGAAGGTTAGCGTATCTGCTAGAGTAAAGCTATCACCGGGTTATGAGGCTATAAGGTTCTACAGGCTGCAGGTAACACAGCGGATGCACCAAAGCTGTCATGTTTTGTCATATATTGTCTTGTCCTTGTGCTTTCCCTTCTGTTCGTTTCCCCCTGCTGGTCTTATTAGGTTCGTTCCCTTTTTCTATCCCTCTCTCT
Organism: Oncorhynchus gorbuscha; assembly: GCF_021184085.1. Taxonomy (NCBI): domain Eukaryota; kingdom Metazoa; phylum Chordata; class Actinopteri; order Salmoniformes; family Salmonidae; genus Oncorhynchus; species Oncorhynchus gorbuscha. The sequence continues at coordinate 53,479,125 of NC_060176.1, forward strand.
CCCCCTCCCTCTCTCTCTTCTCTCTATCGTTCCGTTCCTGCTCCCAGCTGTTCCTCATTCTCCTAACTCACTCATTTACTTTTTCACACCTGTCCCCTATTTTGCCCTCTGATTAGAGCCCTATTTCTCCCCTTGTTTTCCGCTTCTGTCCTTGTCGGATCCTTGTATGATGTTCGCTGTTCTGTGTCCTTGTCTCGCCCTGTCGTGTTTTGTCTCCTTCAGATGCTGCGTGTGAGCAGGTGTCTTAGTCTGCTACGGTCGGTGCCTTCCCGAAGCAACCTGCAGTCAATGGTCGAGTCTCCAGTCTGTCCTCGTTACTACGAGTGGATTTAAGTTTTTTTCCTGTTTTGTTTTCTTCTTGATTTTTCCAGGATTTACTTTTGTCATATACTGGAATAAAGACTCTGTTTTCGTTAAGTCGCTTTTGGGTCCTCATTCACCAGCATAACAAAAGCAGCAGGGGAGAAGGAAGGTCCATGGATGGTGGAATCAAATCAAATCAAACTTATAGACCTTACCGTGAAATGCATCCTGTGCCATGTTCACTGTAACATATTTCTCTCTAAAAATGAGGCTATTTATATAGGCCAATATGGAGGTTTATCCATGGCAAGGGCTAAAACCCCTGAACACACAGGTATGAAACCAAATCCAAACCACTCTCCACTCCGATCATAGTAGGCATGCTGCTAAAGAACACTCACTTTCAACAAAGTCCCTCTGCATTGTCTAACCATGACTATAGCTATTGAATGTCACCACAGTAGTGAATGATGTATTAAGCTTTAGGACACTGGCATGCTCATTTGCAAACATTGGTGACTCGAAGATGCACTTTCAAAAACAGCCTCATATAAACTTGAAGGTTAAAATGCCCATAGTCAAGAGACTGTACTACGTGTATGTACATAGTACATCTCAGTGTTCGTGTGTAGCACACAGAAAAAATACACAAATATGCAAATGTTCAACCTCTTGGCAAGGCAAAAATTATTTTAAAGGTGCTGTTCAAATTCAAACCAAATCCACATAGCATGCATATAGCATTCTTGGTGATACAGGCAGGCACTAACGATACTGTCTTCCTCCTCCTTCTTCCTCCTCATCCTCCCATCTCACCTGCAGGCCCAGGCGGACTCGCTTGGTGACCGCTGTCTCAGGGAACGAAGCCTGGACCAACGGTACCAGTTTACTGGTCAGCTGACCCCCCTCTGGGCCAATCAGATCGCTCTCCTGCTGGACGCGCGACACCACAGCAAAGTAGAGGGGGAAGTCAGTGGAGATGATTCGTCGGATACGCTTCTTCCCAAGCTCCTCTTGGCTCTCCAGCTCTAAAGGAATAAACAAGCAGACCGTAGCGGTCAATGAGAGTGGGTATTACTCTTACAGTACTGATAAGAAAGCAATGATGAACACCAAACAGCCTGTTATCAGTGACCGTAATCAGGTCTGACTGAGTTAGTAGGATTTCTCATTTGACTACCTTCATCCATCCCATTGAGGATAGTCTCTAGCACATCGTCGCCATAGCGATTGCGGTGTTCCTTCCAGACAGAGCCGTTCTCACTCCTCAGCACCACCAGCTCCCGGTCCCCTCGACCCAGAGCAGCAAAGTGAGGGATCTCCACGATCACAGGCCTGAAAGACACACAAAGCCACAGAGACAATAAGCTCATCATGTAGTTAGTGGATACCCTCACCGAATGGTGAACACAGTTTTAGAATGAGATTTTTTTTCCTGATCTCATAATGTCCTCCCTTCAATGCTCTACAGTGTAGGTTTAGTCCTCACCCCAGGAACTGCATGCTGGCTGGGCCCAGTGATATGATACGGCTGGCTAAGCCCTCTCCCTCCACCAGGGGGGGAGGAGTGGTGAGTTTCTGGGGCTTGACCAGACGACAGGTGATCCGTGTGGGGGCGGCACAGGTCCGTGGAGGGATGATGACACGCAGGCCGTTATGTCTGCTGCCTCGCATCGAGCCGCCCCGAGCATCCACCATGAAACTCACCAGGAACCTGACAAGACAAGCGTCCCCACATCATTAGACAGCTTACCAATGTTTCTATTTCCGCTCTTGGATAAGGTTGCAAAGGGAGGGTGTATTACTGTAAACATTCTACATTTACCAGTAAATTACCCGAATTTTGGTAGATTTCAAGGATTTTATGTAATTGTGCTGCAATTTCTGAGGTTGGTAACTCTAATGAACTGATCCTCTGCAGCAGAGGTAACTCTGAGTCTTCCTTTCCTGTGGCGGTCCTCATGAGAGCCAGTTTCATCATAGCGCTTGATGGTTTTTGCGGCTGCACTTGAAGGAACTTTCAAAGTTCTTGACATTTTCTGGATTGATTGACCTTCATGTCTTAAAGTAATGATGGACTGTCATTTCTCTTTACTAATTTGAGCTGTTCTTGCCATGATATGGACTTGGTATTTGACCAAATAGGGCTATATTCTGTATACCACCCCTACCTTGTCACAACACGACTGATTGGCTCAGACGCATTAAGACGGTAAGAAATTCCACAAATTAACTTTTAACAAGACACACCTGTTAATTTAAACGCATTCCAGGTGACTACCTCATGAAGCTGGTTGAGAAAATGCCAAGAGTGTGCAAAGCTGTCATCTAGGCAAAGGGTGGCTACTTTGAAGAATCTCAAATATAAACTATATTTTGATAGGTTTAACATTTTTTGGGTTATTTCATGATTCCATATGTGTGATTTCATAGTTTTGATGTCTTCACTATTATTCTACGATATAGAAAATAGTCTAAATAAAGAAAAACACTTGAATGAGTAGGTGTGTCCAAACTTGACTTGTATTGTGTATACTATTTATACAATGACAAACCTGTAAAACATTATCCTAAATATATACCAACAACTTAGTTAAAACCAATGTTTAATATGGGGGTTAAAGTATGAAATATTGATTTCTATATATTTTTTAACCTTCTTTTTTTTTACTATGTCAATATGTATTTGTTGTCAATGTTTTGGCGTCAAACTGGTGGCATTTGTGAAACAAGTCAATAGCTGAATGAGTTGCAGAGGTTATAGACAACAATTCCAGTGTTGATTAGATACAATATATATATATATTTATTTGTGTTGTATTTTATCTCCCCAAATTCGTGATATCCAAATGCAATCCAATTTTGATCTTGTCCCAATGGGCTTGGGTGAGGTGAAGGTCGAGTCATGTGTCCTCCGAAACATGACCCGCTAAACCGCTCTTCTTAACACCCGCCTGCTTAACCCGGAACCCTTGTGCACCATTGTGCTGGAGCAAACACCATTCAACTGACGACCGAAGTCTAGACCACAATGAGACAAGTAAAGCCCCACCGGCCAAACCCTCCCCGAACCCCGATGACGCTGGGCCAATTGTGGGACTCCCAGTCACGGCGGGTCGTGACAGCCTGGGATCGAATCCGGATGTATATATATATATATATATATATGCCATTTAGCAGACGCTTTTATCCAAAGCGACTTACAGTCATGTGTGCATAGTGATGCCTCAAGCACTGTGATGCACTCGGGAGGCCTGATTAGATACTTTTATAATTAAATAGGCTATTTCCTCTTGAACCATTTGGTCTACCTACTAGAAAATCATAGGACAATATGGACACCGATATAAAAAAATGAAGGTCAAACTATGCTCTATAGATGGTCATACCAGCAACACGCTATCTGTTCTTAAGCAATTTCTTGCTAAGGTTATTGTTAGGGTTATGTTTAGAATAAGGGTCAGGGTAAGAGCAAAGGTCAGGGTAGGGTAAGGGTTAAGTTTGGGGATAGGTTTAGGGATAGGGTTAGTTGAAATTGCTAATAGTCTGTAGAGCATCTACAGATGGACTATCCAAATGAAGTGATACCAAAGGTATACCATATGAATACATTGTTTTAAGTTATTCAAGTACACAAAAGTATGTGGACACCCCTTCAAATTAGTAGATTTGGATATTTAAGCCACACCAATTCCTGACAGGTGTATGAAATCGAGCACAAAGTCTTGCAATCTTCATAGACAAACATTGACATTACAATGCCCTTACTGAAGAGCTCAGTGACTTTCAACGTGGCACTGTCATAGAATGCCACCTTTCCCACAACTCAGTTCTTCAAATGTATGCCCTGCTAAAACTGCCCCGGTCAACTGTAAGTGCTGTTGTTGTGAAGTGGAAACGTCTAGGAGCAACAACGGCTCAGCCACAAAGTGGTAGGCCACACAAGCTCACAGAAATGGACCGCCAAGTGCTGATGTGCATAGCGTGAAAAAATTGTCTGTCCTCGGTTGCAACACTTACTACCAAGTTCCAAACTGCCTCTGGAAGCAATGCCATCACAATAACTGTTCGTCGGGAGCTTCATGAAATGGGTTTCAAGCCTAAGATCCCCATGCGCAATGCCATGTGTCAGCTGGAGTGGTGTAAAGCTCACCTCCAAGGACTCTGGAGCAGTGGAAACGCATTCTCTGGAACGATGAATCACGCTTCACCGTCTGGCCGTCCAACGGACGTATCTGGGTTTGGCAGCTACAAGGAGAACGCTACCTGCCTGAATGCATAGTGCTAACTGTAATGTTTGGTGGAGGAGGAATAATGGTCTGGGACTGTTTTTCATGGTTCAGGCTATGCCCCTTAGTTCCAGTGAAGGGAAATCTTAATGCTATAGCATACAATTACATTCTAGATGATTCTGTGCTTTCAACTTTGTGGCAACAGTTTGGGGAAGGCCCTTTCCTGTTTCAGCATGACAATGCCCCTGTGCCTAAAGTGAGGTCCATACAGAAATGGTTTGTCGAGATCGGTGTGGTAGAATTTGGTTGGCCTGCACAGAGCTCTGACCTCAACCCCTTTGAACACCTTTGGGATGAATTGGAAAGTCGACTGCGAGCCAGGCCTAATCGCCCAACATCACTGCCCACAGCAATGTTCCAAAATCTCGTGTCAAGCCTTCCAAGAAGAGTGGAGGCTATTATAGCTACTATAGTCCACGTAGCTTTGGTCATGTAGTGTATAATGTAGTGTATAAATTCCCAAAGTTACGATAGTTTGCCATAGATTTTCTGTTAATTACCAAAATTACTGAAGATTCCGATAACTTTAGTAAATTACTCGCAGCTTTGCAACCCTACTCTTGGATATTATTTATGGACAACATAAGGCATTTGTCAGTGTAGGGCTACAGGCAGGGGAGCACGGACACACACATTGCTGTGTGTACTGACCCTGTGTGTATGGGGCTGGCCACAGGACTGACGTTGTCAGAGGTCTCTGTAGCTGGACTGCTGGGGATCAGGGAGTCATCATCATAATCTTTTTGTAATGGCATTGGAGTGTGTACCTAAAAGACAGGAGAATGGCTCATTGTAGCATTTTACATTTTCAGCAATGATATAGCAACTATAATGACACCCCCTCGTTAGGACAGAACATAACCCGTCTGTTGTGTACCTGCTCCATGTCATGCTCCTTCAGGATGACCGTCTCTGGGGACACACAAGGGATCCTGGGAATGGCAGGCGAGTAGTTACTATTGGAGAGAAGAGCAGAACACAGTCAATAAATGTAATATTCTTATTCCACTCCACACATCCCAATACTGCTCTAATCCAACCATTCTCTGTTCTTTACCATTGCATACCTCCCCCCCCATCAGCCCAATTTAACCCCCTCCATCTACCCCATCCCCTACCCCAGCCAACCCTACACAGTGACCAGCCCTCTCTCGTACTCCATAGATTTCTTGGGTGACAGGAAATCGTCATCATGGTCCTTTAAGTCATCCATCTTCATGTACCTGGCTCCTTCCGTCCCCAAAAGCTCTTGCCCTTCAGACAACAACAGCAGGGCCAGAGAGAGAGAGAACAGACAGTGGTCAGAGGAGTGACAGAGAGAGAGAGAGAGAACAGTGGTCAGAGGAGTGACAGAGAGAGAGAGCAGTGGTCAGAGGAGTGACAGAGAGAGAGAGAGAACAGTGTTCAGAGGAGTGACAGAGAGAGAGAGAGAGAGAACAGTGTTCAGAGGAGTGACAGAGAGAGAGAGAGCAGTGGTCAGAGGAGTGACAGAGAGAGAGAGAGAGAGAGAGAGAGAGAGTAGTAGTCAGAGGAGTGACAGGAGAGAGAGAGAGAGCAGTGGTCAGAGGAGTGACAGAGAGAGAGAGAGAGAGAGAGAGAGAGAGAGAGAGAGAGAGAGAGAGAGAGAGAGAGAGAGAGAGAGAGTCAGAGAGAGAGAGAGAGAGAGAGAGAGGTCAGAGGAGAGAGAGAGTAGTCAGAGTGACAGTAGAGAGAGAGAGAGAGAGGTCAGAGGTCAGAGGAGGAGAGAGAGAGAGAGGTCAGAGAGAGAGAGAGAGAGAGAGAGAGAGAGAGAGAGAGAGAGAGAGAGAGAGAGAGAGAGAGAGAGAGAGAGAGAGAGAGAGAGAGAGCAGTGGTCAGAGGAGTGACAGGGAGAGAGGAGAGAGAGAGAACAGTGGTCAGAGGAGTGACAGGGAGAGAGGAGAGAGAGAGAACAGTGGTCAGAGGAGTGACAGAGAGAGAGAGAGAGAGAGAGAGAGAGAGAGAGAGAGAGAGAGAGAGAGAGAGAGAGAGAGAGAGAGAGAGAGAGAGAGAGCAGTAGTCAGAGGAGTGACAGAGAGAGAGAGAGAGAGAGAGAGAGAGAGAGAGAGAGAGAGAGAGAGAGAGAGAGAGAGAGAGAGAGAGAGAGAGAGAGAGAGAGAGAGAGAGCAGTAGTCAGAGGAGTGACAGAGAGAGAGAGAGAGAGAGAGAGAGAGAGAGAGAGAGAGAGAGAGAGAGAGAGAGAGAGAGAGAGAGAGAGAGAGCAGTAGTCAGAGGAGTGACAGAGAGAGAGAGAGAGAGAGCAGTAGTCAGAGGAGTGACAGAGAGAGAGATCAAAAAGAAATCTGCAGCATGTGAGTCAGTCAGAAAGCATAGAATGAATGAGTATAGTAAGTAGAACCTAGGATTTATATCAGGGATGGGCAACTGGTGTCCCGCGGCCCCCCTTTTGTAGGCCTGTAGATCAATTTTCAAAAATGAAAAGAAAAAAAACTTACCATTGAGAGTTAGGATTGCGGAATACACAAGGTGCAATTTTGAAATGTGGTTGTGCATCAGCAGTCACTTACAGTCACTCAATCAGCCCGTATCAGATATTTTTTTTAGATTGGTAAATTAGTATTGCCAGCTATCTCAACTTGTAGTAATCATGGTCGAATTACCGACTGGGGTTACCCCATTGATTTTGTTAGTCACTCTCACTCAGATTATATTAAAAACTGCAAACATTTCTCTCCTCCCTATAGAACATTTGTAGAATTGCATGTAATTTGTAATAAAATTGCTAAATATTCTCTCCGCCCCATGGCAAAATGTGTAAAGTTGCAGCAAACTTGCTTTAAAACTACAACAAAAGGCTATGACTGCCCCTCATGATGTTTTGTGGCCCCCACCCCCATCAAAGTTGCCCATCCCTGGTTTATATAGTAGTTAGGTTGGTGAGTTGAAGGGTTAACGATTACACTCCACACACTGTGCACGTGTTAATGCTTGTCAATGGGAAGAGATTTAGTGAAGCCACGATCACAGAGACTCAAAGGCAGATGGAGCAAAAGGACATGGAGAAAGATAGAAAACAGATGGGGGTTCTTGCACTATGTTCAATATTCATCTCAAATGTGATCTGTTGAAATACTCTTCATCCATAAACTATTCCCGGTAGTTGAATATTTGGAGCACAGCATACAGTATTGGGTATTTACAGTAAAATATCCCAGACTTTCCTAACATCTGGACAGTTCCAATGGCCCTACACCAACTGAGTCTAAAACAGGACAATGTCACAACAGCCATGTCCATGTCCATTGGGACAGCCATGTCCACATCAACATGGACCTAATCTGGCTGGATTAAATTGATTTAAACAGGGTTGAGAGTTTTTTTTCTCTCCCCCTGGGAGTGCTCTCTGAGGGACATTCTTGTATAAAAAAATCCTATGTACAGTATGTACTTCACCACACACAATAGACTGGCATGGCGGACACACCAAAGCACTCATCACTCAAAACCATCTATTTTCACTTTATTATGTTCTCTCATCTGTGTCCCTCTACCCATCTAAGTTTATTCCAGGAAGTGGCAGGTTATAGTTACTTACCCCCTCAGATCCTGAGCTAACTGGAGAGAAGTCACCCCCGCCAAACGCAATCGTTCCGTTAATGCATGTGCTTGTGTCTGTATCAGCACGAGAGGTGTTAGGGTTGTTTTCTGTGAGTGTTTGAGTGGGTGCCTGGATGTGGTCCAGAGCCAAATCAATGGTGAGGTCGAAATAACCAGTGAGTCTATATGTTTCCACAGGTTTAAAATGAGTCAACTCACCTCCACGCCTGTGTTGCCACAGAGTGGGAATGCGTCAGATGTTGTGAACATCGGAAGTGTAAAGTATGTGTATGTGTGTGTGAGAGGAATATGCCTTTATGTTCCATACTTTGAGTAAGTGATCTGTGTATTTAAGACAGCAAATAAGCTACTTTCTAATTTTAGACCAACGGTGACAATCTTACATTTACATTTACATTTAAGTCATTTAGCAGACGCTCTTATCCAGAGCGACTTACAAATTGGTGCATTCACCTTATGACATCCAGTGGAACAGTCACTTTACAATAGTGGACACACCAAAGCACTCATCAATCTGTCAGTTAAATTATCAGGGAGCTAAAAATATAAGGGTGTGACTTCCTCTGACATCATAGTTGAGGTGTTGTAACAGTTACACTTTGACCTTTACTGGTTGATAAAATACCCGTGGGGCTTTGAAGACTTTTTTGCAAAACTTGTTCTCATTGCCTCACACTATATGGACACCACTGCGAACACACGTCTTTAAACACTACAGAAACAGACTATACAAATGACAGCGGATGTAGTGGGTCACAATGGAGGAACATTGATAAACACATCACAACAACAAGACAGCAACAGCCAGATAACACCATCAACACATTGGAATGTTGATACAGTACAGTAACATCTTGGAATGTTGATACAGTAACATCTTGGATGTTGATACAGTAACATCTTGGGATGTTGATACAGTAACATCTTGGATGTTGATACAGTACCATCTTGGATGTTGATACAGTACCATCTTGGGATGTTGATACAGTAACATATTGGGATGTTGATACAATAACATCTTGGAATGTTGATACAGTAACATCTTGGATGTTGATACAGTACCATCTTGGATGTTGATACAATAACATCTTGGAATGTTTATACAGTAAAATCCTGGATGTTGATACAGTACCATCTTGGATGTTGATACAGTACCATCTTGGGATGTTGATACAGTAACATATTGGGATGTTGATACAGTACCATCTTGGATGTTGATACAGTACCATCTTGGATGTTGATACCATCTTGGATGTAAAATGATATATAGTACCATCTTGGATGTTGAGTACCATCTTGGGATGTTGATACATTAACATATTGGGATGTTGATACAATAACATCCTGGAATGTTGATACAGTACAGTAACATCTTGGATATTGATACAGTACCATCTTGGATGTTGATAGAGTAACATCTTGGATGTTGATACAGTACCATCTTGGGATGTTGATACAGTAACATATTGGGATGTTGATACAGTACCATCTTGGATGTTGATACAGTACCATCTTGGGATGTTGATACATTAACATATTGGGATGTTGATACAATAACATCCTGGAATGTTGATACAGTACAGTAACATCTTGGATGTTGATACAGTACCATCTTGGATGTTGATAGAGTAACATCTTGGATGTTGATACAGTACCATCTTGGGATGTTGATACAGTAACATATTGGGATGTTGATACAGTACCATCTTGGATGTTGATACAGTAACATCTTGGATGTTGATACAGTAACATATTGGGATGTTGATAAAGTACCATCTTGGAATATTGATACAGTACAGTAACATCTTGGAATGTTGATACAGTAACATCTTGGAATGTTGATACGGTACTGTAACATCTTGGAATGTTTATACAGTACCATCTTGGAATGTTGATACAGTAACATCTTGGGATGTTGATACAGTACCATCTTGGATGTTGATACAGTAACATCTTGGATGTTAATACAGTAAAATATTTGGGATGTTGATAAAGTACCATATTGGAATGTTGATACATTACAGTAACATCTTGGAATGTTGATACAGTAACATCTTGGAATGTTGATACAGTAACATCTTGGATGTTGAAACAGTACAGTAACATCTTGGGACAGTAACATCTTGGATGTTGATAGAATCTTGGATATTGATACCATCTTGGAATGTTGATACAGTAACATCTTGGTAACATATTGGAATGTTGATACAGTACAGTAACATCTTGGAATGTTGATACAGTAACATCTTGTAATGTTGATACAGTACTGTAACATCTTGGAATGTTGATACAGTACCATCTTGGAATGTTGATACAGTAACATCTTGTGATACAATAACATCTTGGCATGTTGATACAGTACAGTAATATCTTGGAATGTTGATACCGTACAGTAACATCTTGGAATGTGGATACAGTACAGTAACATCTTGGATGTTGATACAGTAACATCTTGGGATGTTGATACAGTACCATCTTGGAATGTTGATACAGTAACATCTTGGGATACAGTAACATATTGGATGTTGATACAGTACCATATTGGATGTTGATACAGAAACATCTTGGGATGTTGATACAGTAACATCTTGGATGTTGATACAGTAACATCTTGGATGTTGATACAGTAACATCTTGGATGTTGATACAGTAACATCTTGGATGTTGATACAGTAACATATTGGATGTTGATACAGTAACATCTTGGGATGTTGATACAGTACCATCTTGGAATGTTGATACAGTAACATCTTGGATGTTGATACATTCCCATCTTGGATGTTGATACTGTAGTAACATCTTGGATGTTGATTCAGTAACATCTTGGATGTTGATTCAGTACCATCTTGGGATGTTGATACAGTACAGCAGCTTTCGCACATTTTTTTAACCAGATAATTCAATTTTCACCTTGATTTAAAAAAACGTAGTTAATGGTTTGATACACTTAATGGGTTAGTGGACAACCTCCACTACAGGGCTTTTCTCTTACAGTACAGTAGGCTGTGCTGTTTCACCCAGTAGGCTGGTGAGGACAGCTACCCCCGGCCTCCAGCCCCCAGCCCCCAGCCCCAGTGACATGGAGAGAGATAGAATACATCTGATCTTGGGTTCGTGACTGAGAGTCAGGTCTAGGTTAGTGGGGGGATAAAGAAAGTTACAGACATGGAGCCATAAAATGGATGCACCACAGTGAGCATCAGGAGAGAGAGAAAGTCGCAAAAGGACCAGGTAGACAAGAAGAGAGGCGGAACGAAAGAGAGGTGGAGAGAAAGACGTCACAAGCTTGAAATGGAGCCACACACTCTAAGATGACCTATGAGCACCGCACAGAGAAGAGAGAAGGAGACAGTCATACCTATGGTTAGCTGTGCAATTCCTAAAAAACAATCAAAAGAGGCATATTTTAGGAGGCTGTGCACAGTTACAAATCATTTATAATAAGTCTATTCAAAGTGTAGAGATGTTTTTTTTATAGAATTGAGCAACTAATTGAGCCATGTAACGAGGTATTTGTATAGCTATAATCTCACTATTAATAAGAAATGAAAGTTAAATACATCTTCTATCTGGCCAAAAGGAGGAGAAAGTGTGTTCAGGACTGAATCTGTCTTCTTGTGTTCTGTCTGTAAAGTATTGTAAGTGCTGTGTACCTTCATCCTCTGATACGTCCAATATCTCATCCACTGTTTCTGGGAAACTCATACGATGTTTCTCTGTGGTGGTCTGAGGGAGAGAATGGGAGAAGAGAGAGAAGAGAGACAGGTTAAAGGCTGAATAAAGAGCAGCATAGAATGAGTACAAACTACTCAAAATGTATATAATGTCTGCATCAAGAGGGACATAAAAAGCTGCGTGCAAGATATTTGACAACACCAAAAAGTA